>NC_060276.1:64793221-64971058 GCF_021613505.1 Equus quagga | reverse complement strand
CCTATGCACCCCAATTTTTATTGCAGCATTATTTACAGTGCCAAGACATGGAAGCAATCTAAGTGCCCATCAACAGATGATTGGATAAAGAAGATGTGGTATATATATATACACAATAGAATACTACTTGGCCATAAAAAAGAACAAAATCGTCCCATTTGCAACAACATGGATAGACCTTGAGGGAATTATGTTAAGTGAAATAAGCCAGATAGAGAAGGACAATCTCTGCATGACTCCACTCATATGAGGGTTTTAAACCCATGGACAAAAAGAACTGATTAGTGGCTACCAGGGGAAAGGGGGTGCGGGGGGTGGGCACAAAGAGTGAAGGGTTGCACCTTCAACACGACTGACAGACAATAATATACAACTGAAATTTCACAAGATTGTAACCTATCATTAACTCAATAAAAATTATATCTAAAAAAAGAAACCAAGATCTGGGTGCTAGATGTGCTTGATGCTACTGGGATGTTGCTTCCTTTGTGCCTCTCAATTGATAGAACAAGGACATATATGTGTGCATACGAACCTGTGTATACACATATATCTATAAATATTTCTATATGTAACTATCTGTATTTATATTAAGTTAAATGTGAGATCATATTGATATTTCCAACTCTAATCCATTACCAATAAGGTCATTTTAGCCTCCTCCCCTTGTTAATCTATAAACTCCCACTCTACTCCAACAATAGGAAAACTGGCTCCTACCACTCACCATGCATTTACTTAATTGTTTAATTCCACTATACATGCATAGCAGTATCAGAATTGTTAACCCATACTCCCATGGAAAACAACTTCATCGACTAGAGTGCAGTGCTTATATACAGAGTCTTTCGCCTTTAGTCTTACAGACTCCACTCATTTCCATAGTTACTTAGGTCAGCACTTTTTTCCCCATACCCTTCATTGAGGTTGTTTCATACATTTGTAAGGCAGTTTGATTGTTTTGTCACATTCTGAATTCCATTCTGGGATCCTCCAACCTCCTAAATAATGTCTTCTATTTGCATACATTAGGTTCACTCTTTGTTCTGTAAAGTTCTATGGGCATTGACAAATGTATAGAGTTGTGTATCCATCACGACAGTATCATACAGAATAGTTTCACCTCCCTAAAAACTCCCCTGTGCTTTATCAAAACACCTCCCTTCCTCCCCAGCAACAAATGGTCTTTTTACTGTCTCTATAATTTTGCCTTTTTCAGAATGTCATGTAATTGAAATAAAACAATATATAGTTTTTAGACTGACTTCTTTCACTTAGCAATATGCATTGATAATTAATCCATGTCTTTGTGTGACTTGGTAGCTTACACTTTTCATCACTGAACAGCATTCCATTGTATGGATGTACCACAGCTTGCTTATCCAGTCACATATTCCTTCAAAGGACATTTTGGTTGGTTCTAGTTTTTGGTGATTATAAATAAATTTGCTATAAACATTCATGAGAGTGACATCAACATAATGTCAGAGTGAGTTGTTCCTTTTGTCTCTCCCCCCTAAGTTACAACCAAACAGACATACATTGACCAACAGAGGATTCCCAACACAGCACAAGAGGATGCCTAAGGGTTCTGTGAAGCTATACATCCGAAGGTGGATAGATTGGACCCCTGGGAACCAGTGGATCTAGGGAAGCAGCTCCCTCCCCCTCCCCGAGTGGAAGCAATCCAGGGTGCGGATCCTCAAGCAGCAGCCTGCATGACTATGAGTGGAGGCAAGAGTGGCCTGGCCCTACATGTGCAAATGCCTACAGAGCAGCATCAGCCAGCATTGGCCCTGTGCACATGAAAGTCCATGTAGTGATGGTGGAAGCATGGCGGTGGCTCAGCTCATGTAATGGTCTAACCCACACAACTTCAAGCAGACAGGACAGGAGCAGAAAAAAGAGCCCCTGCCCCCCGAGCAGTGGCAGGTGGAACCTGAAATAAGAAGTATCAGGAACCACAGCAGAACTGATGACCTAGCCCCCAGTGGTGGCACCCCCAACACCAGCTCCATCAGCAGCAGGGGCTGCATATAAGGCCCTGGGTCCTCAGGCCCCCACCAGGGACAGCAACACTCATGAGTCCAGTACCTCTGGCAGCAGTACAACCAGCACCCTCAGACGATTCAGGAATAGCAGCACAGGCAGTGTATGGGACAGCAGCATCCAAGCCCATGGAGAGCCAGTGGAGGAACACAAGACTCGGGCAACACTGGAAGCAGCAGAAGTGCTCACAGCCTAGTGACCCCAGTGGTGTCACCTGAGACTGCAGCAACATCTAATCAGCAAGGCACCAGCAACTCCAGAGGTACAAGAGGCACAAGGAGGACACTGATCATGCTTCTGACAGAAGTGGTGGGTGTTAGAAAGTGTAGGACCTCAAACACAATCAGGTGCAGCTCAAAGCCAAAGTAACTAAAGCTGTACCAAAATAAGAAAAGGTGATTACTACCACAAATGCACCAGCAGAGGACCAATTCATCAAAAGACCATTAAGAACCATAGTAACAAGGTAGAAAAGAAGGAAAATGACAACTCCAGAAACCAAACTTGAAATCAGAGAAGATTACAATTTAATTAACAGAGATTTCCAAATAGCTATCAAAAAGAAACTCACTGAGTTACAAGAAAACTCAGAAAGACAGTTCAGGGAGCTCAGGAATAAAATTAATGAACAGAAGGAATACTTCACCAAAGAGATTGAAGCTCTAAAAAAAAACCCCCCAGAAATTCTGGATATGAAGAACACAATTAATGAGATAAAAATAATGTAGAAAGCATTAAAATGGAGAAGACATTATGGAGGAGAGAATTAGTGAGCTCAAAGAGAAAGCCAGAAACGATTTAGGTGGAGAAAGACAGAGAACTAATATTTTTAAAAAATGAAAAAATTCTTTGAGAAATATCTGACTCAATTAGGAAAAGCAACATAAGGATTATAGGTATCCCAGATGGAGAAAGGAACAGAGAGCTTATTGAAAGAAATAATAGCCAAGAACTTCCCAAACCTGGGGAAGACCCTGGACATGCAAGTACCTGAATATAAAAGAACTCCTAATTATCTCAAAACAAAAATACATGTTCCAAGGCATATAACATTAAAACTGTCAAAAGTCAATGACAAAGAAAAAAATATGAAGCAAGACAGAAGAAAATAAACTACCAAGGAACTCCCATCAGACTTTCTGTGAATTTCTCAGCAGAAACCTTACAGCCTAGGACAGAGTGAAATGATATATTCAAAATACTGAAAGACAAAAACTTTCAGCCAAGAATACTCTATCCAGTGAAATTATCCTCCAGATATGACAGAGAAATAAAAGCTTTCCCAGATAAACAAAAGCTGAGGGAGTTCATCAACACTAGACCTGCCTTACAAGAACTGTTGAAGGGACCCCTCTGACATAAAGTGAAAAGGATGAAAAGGCAAAAGTTCACAAAGATCAAAACTCGTTAGCAAATGCTTAATTATAACAAAAGGATAAATGGAAAGAAAGCATAAGAAATCACTGTAAACACTTCAATTTAGCCACAAACTAATGACACAAAAAAGAATAATTTGTGACAACAAAAACATAGGAGGGGAAGAGGAAAGGAATGGAGCCCACATAGGCTAATTGAGATAAGAGGTTATCAAAGAAAGGACTATCTCATCTATGAGATCTTTTGTACAAACTTCACGGTAACAACAAAACAAAAAATCAGAGCAGAGTCACAAATCAACAATGAAGACAAAATGGAGGAAACCATCACTGAAAACCCCCAAACTGAAATGGCAGACATAAATACAAGGAAAATGAAACAATGGAAATATAGGACAAGTGGAAAACAAAAGATAAAATGGCAGTATTAAGCCTTTATATCAATAATCACTCTGAATGTAAATGGATTGAATTATACACTCAAAATACACAGAGTGGCTGGATGGATTAAAAAACAAGACCCTGGGGCCATCCCTATGGCCGAGTGGTTAAGTTCATGCACTCCGCTATGGCAGCCCAGGGTTTTGCCAGTTCAGACCCTGGGCATGGACATGGCACTGCTCATTAGGCCACGTTGAGGTGGTGTACGCATACCACAACTAGAAGGACCCACAAGTAAAATATACAACTATGTACTTGGGGGATTTGGGGAGAAAAAGCAGAAGAAAAAGAAGAAGATTGGCAACAGTTGTTAGCTCAGGTGCCAATCTTTAAAAAAAAGCACTCAAAAAAACAAGACCCAACAATATGCTGCCTACAGGAAATATATCTCAGCTCTAAAGACAAACATAGGCTCAAACTGAGGGGATGATAATCCAAGCAAATGGCAAGCAAAAGAAAGCAGGTATAGCTATACTTACATCAGACAAAGGAGACTTCAAGATAAAAAAGATAACAAGAGACAAATATTGGCATTATATAATGATAAAAGGGAAACTACACCAAGAAGACATAACACTTATGAATATATATGCACCTAACACAGGAGCAACAAAGTATATAAAGCAACTATTAACAGACCTAAAGGGAGAAATTGACAGCAACACAGTAATAGTAGGGGACCTTAACACCCCACTACGGCAATGGATAGATCATCCAGACAGAAAATCAACAAGGAAACATTGGCCTTAAATGAAACAGTAGACCAGAGAGACAATAATATATATGGAACATTCCATCCAAAAGGACCAAAATGCACATTCTTCTCGAGTGTACATGGAAAATTCTCAAAGATAGACCATATTAGGGAAAAGGCAAGCCTTAATAAATTTAAGACTGAAATCATATCAAGCTTCTTTTCTGACCACAATGCCATGAAACTAGAAATTAACTACAAGAAAAAACTGGAGAAAGTCATAATATGTGGGGATTAAACAACATGCTAGTGAATATTCATTGGATCAATGAAGAAATCTAAGGAGAAATCAAAAAATATCTGGAGACAAATGAAAATGAAAATACAACAGACCAAAACTTATGGGATGCAGCAAAAATCAGTATTAAGAGGGAAGTTCATAGCAATACAGGCCTACCTCAGAAAACAAGAAAAATCTCAAATAAACAAGCTTACACTATACCTAAAAGAACTAGAAAAAGAACACAGCCAAAAGTCAGTAGAAGGAAGGAAATAATAAAAATCACAGCAGAAATACAATAGAGACTAAGAAAACAATAGAAAAGATAATGAAAGTAGGAGCTGTTTCTTTGAGGAGATAAACAATATTGACAAACCCTTAGCCAGAATCATTAAGAAAAAAGAGAGAAGGCTCAGGTAAATAAAATCAGAAATAAAAGAGGAGAAATTACAATGGACACCACAGAAATACAAAAGATTACAAGAGTATACTATGAGAATCTATACACCAACAAACTTGACAACCTAAAAGAAATGGATAAATTCTTAGAATCATACAACTTCCCAAAACTGAATCAAGAAAAAATAGAGTATGAATAGACCATTCACAATAAAAGAGATTGAAACTGTAATCAAAAACCTCCAAAAAAAAATAAAAAGTCCAGGAGCAGACAGTTTATCTGGTGAATTCTACCAAACATTCAAAGAAGATTTAATTCCTATCCTTCCAAAAGTTATTCTGTTGAACAATTGAAGAGGACAAGATGCTTCCTAACTCATTTTACAAGGTCAACATTACCACAGTACCAAAATCAGACAAGTACAACACCAAAAAGGAAAATTAGAGGCCAATATTGCCAATGAACATAGATGCAAAAATCATCAACGATATCTTAGCAAATTGAATACCATACATTAAAAGGACCACACCATGATCAAGTTTTGTTCATTCCAGGGATGCAGGGATGGTTCAATATCTGCAAATCAAACAATGTGATGCACCGCATACACAAAATGAAGAATGAAAATCAGATGGTCACCTCAATAGATGCAAGGAAAGCAGGTGACAAGATCCAGCATTCATTTATGATAAAAATCTCAATAAAATGGGCACAGAAGGAATGTACCTCAACATAATAAAGGCCATATATGACAAACCCACAGCCAACATTATACTTAATGGTGAAAAACTGAAAGCTATTCCTCTTAGAACTGGAATAAGACAAGAATGCCCACTCTCACCTCTCTTATTCAAGATGATACTGGAAATTTTAGCCAGAGAAATTAGGCAAGATTAAGGAAAGATATCCAAATTGGAAAGTAAGAAGTAAAACTCTTGCTGTTTGTGAATGACATGATTCTGTATAGAAAACCTTAAAGAACCCACTGAAAACTATTAGAAACAATCAACAAATACATCAAAGTGGCAGGGTACAAAATCAACTTACAAAAATCAGTTGCATTTCTATATACTAGCAATGAACTAACAGAAAGAGAAGTCAAGAATACAATCCCATTTATAATCACAACAAAAGAATAAAATAGGAATAGATTTAACCAAGGAAGTGAAACCTATACAGTGAAAACTATAAGATATTATTGAAAGAAAATGAAGACATAAAGAAGTGGAAAGATATTCCATGCTCATGGATTGGAAGAATAAACATAGTTAAAATGTCCATATTACCTAAAGCAATCTACAGATTTAATGCAATCCCAATCAGAATCCCAAATACATTCTTCACAGGATTAGAACAAAGAATCCTAAAATTTATATGGAATAAGAAAAGACCCTGAATAGCCAAAACAATCCTGAGAAAAACGAACAAAGAAGTCAGAGGTATCACACTCCCTGACTTCAAAATATATTACAAAGCTATGGTAATCAAAACCAAAACCTGACAAGGACACCACGAAAAAAGAGAACTACAGGCCAATATCACTGGTGAACATAGATGCAAAAATTCTAAACAAAATTTTGGCAACCAGAATTCAGCAATTCATCAAAAGAATCATACATCAGGATCAGGTGGGATTCATACCAGGGACACAGGGATGGTTCAACATCCGCAAATCAATCAACGTGATACACCACATCAACAAACTGAGGAATAAAAACCACATGATCATCTCAATAGATGCAGAGAAGGCATTTGACAAGATCCAACAGCCATTTATGATAAAAACTCTGAACAAAATGGGCATAGAAGGAAACTACCTCAACATAATAAAGGCCATATACGACAAACCCATAGCCAACATCATACTCAATGGGCAAAAACTGAACCCCATCCCCCTGAAAACAGGAATGAGACAAGGATGCACTCTATCACCACTCTTATTTAACATAGTACTGGAGGTTCTGGCCAGAGCAATCAGGCAAGAAAAAGGAATAAAAGGAATCCAAATAGGGAGGGAAGAAGTGAAACTCTCGCTGTTTGCAGATGACATGATCTTATATATAGAAAACCCCAAAGAATCCATTGGAAAACTATTAGAAGTAATCAACAACTACAGCAAAGTTGCGGGGTATAAAATCAATTTGCATAAATCAGTAGCATTTCTATACTCCAGTAATGAACCAACAGAAAAAGAACTCAAGTATACAATACCATTCACAATTGCAACAAAAAGAATAAAATACCTTGGGGTAAATTTAACTAAGGAAGTTAAGGACCTATATAATGAAAATTACAAGGCCTTTCTGAGAGAATTGGATGACGACATAAGGAGATGGAAAGACATTCCATGTACATGGATTGGAAGAATAAACATAGTTAAAATGTGCGTTCTACCTAAAGCAATCTACAGATTCAATGCCATCCCAATCAGAATCCCAATGACATTCTTTACAGAATTAGAACAAAGAATCCTAAAATTCATATGGGGCAACAAAAGACCCCGAATTTCTAAAGCAATCCTGAGCAAAAAGAACAAAACGGGAGGCATCACAATCCCTGACTTCAAAACATACTACAAAGCTACAGTAATCAAAACAGCATGGTACTGGTACAAAAACAGGTGCACAGATCAATGGAACAGAATGGAAAGCCCAGAAATAAAACCACACATCTTTGGACAGCTTATCTTTGACAAAGGAGCTGAGGGCATACAATGGAGAAAAGAAAGTCTTTTCAACAAATGGTGCTGGGAAAACTGGAAAGCCACATGTAAAACAATGAAAATTGACCATTCTTTTTCACCATTCACCAAAATAAACTCAAAATGGATTAAAGACCTAAAGGTGAGACCTGAAACCATAAGGCTTCTGGAAGAAAACGTAGGCAGTACACTCTTTGACATCAGTATTAAAAGGACCTTTTCGGACACCATGCCTTCTCAGAGAAGGGAAACAATAGAAAGAATAAACAAATGGGACTTCATCAGATTAAAGAGCTTCTTCAAGGCAAATGAAAACAGGATTGAAACAAAAAAACAACCCACTAACTGGGAAAAAATATTTGCAAGTCATATATCTGACAAAGGCTTAATATCCATAATATATAAAGAACTCTCGCAACTCAACAACAAAACATCAAACAACCCAATCAAAAAATGGGCTGGAGACATGAACAGACATTTCTCCAAAGAAGATATACTGATGGCCAATAGGCACATGAAAAGATGCTCATCATCGCTGATCATCAGGGAAATGCAAATCAAAACTACACTAAGATATCGCCTTACACCCGTTAGAATGACAAAAATATCTAAAACTAATAGCAACAAATGTTGGAGAGGTTGCGGAGAAAAAGGAACCCTCATACACTGCTGGTGGGAATGCAAACTGGTGCAGCCACTATGGAAAACAGTATGGAGATTCCTCAAAAAACTAAAAATAGAACTACCATACGATCCAGCCATCCCACTACTGGGTATTTATCCAAAGAGCTTGAAGTCAGCAATCCCAAAAGTCCTGTGCACCCCAATGTTTATTGCAGCACTGTTTACAATAGCCAAGACGTGGAAGCAACCTAAGTGTCCAGCAACAGATGAATGGATAAAGAAGATGTGGTACATATATACAATGGAATACTACTCAGCTGCAAAACAGAACAAAATCATTCCATTTGCAATAACATGGATGGACCTTGAGAGAATTATGTTAAGTGAAATAAGCCAGCGAGAGAAAGATAATCTGTGTATGACTCCACTCATATGAGGAATTTAAAATTATGGACCAAGAACAGTTTAGTGGATACCAGGGGAAAGGTGGGGTGCGGGGTGGGCACAAAGGGTGAAGTGGTGCACCTACAACATGACTGACAAACATTAATGTACAATTGAAATTTCACAAGATTGTAACCTATCAATAACTCAATTTAAAAAAAAACAGCATGGTATTGGAATAAAAACATACACACAGATCAATGGAACAGAATTAAGATCCCAGAAATAAACCCACATATCTATGGACAGCTAATCTTCAACGAGTGTGCCAAGAACATACAATGGAGAAAGGAAAGTCTCTTCAATAAATGGTGCTTGGAAAACTGGACAGCCACATACAAAAGAATGAAAGTAGACCACTATCTTACACCATACACAAAGATTAACTCAAAATGGACTCAAGACTTGAAGGTAAGACCTGAATACATAAAACTCTTAGAAGAAAATACTGGCAGTACACTCTTTGTCATCAGTCTTAGCAGTATCTTTTCGAATACCATGTCTACTCAGACATGGGAAACAAAAGAAAAAATAAACAAATGGGACTAAAGTAGACTAAAAAGCTTCTGTACAGCAAAAGAAACCATGAACAAAACAAAAAGACAACCCACCAACTAGGAGAATATATTTGTGAACAGTATACCCGACAAGGGGTTCATTTCCAAAATATATAACAGAACTCATATGGAGTTCACAACAAAAAAATGAACAACCTGATCAAAAAATGGGCAGAGGATCTGAACAGACATTTTTACAAAGAAGATATAAAAATGGCCAAGAGGCACGTGAACAGATGTTCAACATCACTAATTATTAGGGAAATGCAAATCAAAACTACAATGAGATATCACCTCACACTCATCAGAATGGCTATAATTGACAAGACGAGAAATAGCAAGTGTTGTAGAGGCTGTGAAGAAAAGGGGACTGATACATTTCTGGTGGGAATGGAAACTGGTGCAGCCACTATGGAAAACAGTGTGGAGATTTCTCAAAAAACTAAAAATGGAAATACCATATGATCCAGCTATTCCGTTACTGGGTATTTATCCAAAGAACATGAAATCAACAATTCAAAGAGATTTATGTAACTCTATGTTAATTGCAGCATTACTCACAATAGTCAATACATGGAAGAAACCCAAGTACCTATCAATGGATGAATGAATAAAGAAGATGTGGTATATATATATATATATATATATATATATATATATACAATGGAATACTACTCAGCCATAAAAAGACAAAATCATCCCATTTGCAACAACATGGATGGACATTGAGTGTATTATGCTAAGTTAAATAAGTCAGACAGAGAAAGAAAAAACCATATGATTTCACTCATATGTGGAAGATAAACACGAAGATAAGGAGAATAGATTAGTTGTTACCAGAAGGGAAGGGATAGGGGTAGGGTGAAAGGGGTAAAAGTGCGCATATGTATGGTGATGGATAAAAACTAGACTATTGGTAGTTAACAGAATGCAGTCTATACAGAAACTGAAATATAATAATGTACATCTGAAATTTACACAGTGTTATAAGCCAGCAAGACCTCAATAAAAAAATTCATAGCTATTTTTGTGGACATAAGTTTTTTATTCAGTTGGGTAAATACCTTGGAATGTGATTGCTGAATCATATGGTATTATTATGTTTATCTGTGAAATATACTGCTAAACTGTCTTCCAAAGTGGTTGTATTCCATAACTTTTCAGGTAAAGAATGCTTAAAATCCTTAACATGGACTGCATCACCTTTGGAAGTCTGGATAATTCCTATATCTCCAGCCCTATCTTATGTCACATTTTCCCTTATATTGCATGCTTCAGGCATACCTCATAGTTACCACACTCCCTTCAGCCCCTGAGAACGCATTTTGTTCCCTAGCACTGGAAGCCACTCTCTCCACTCTGTAAGTCCTCCCTACCCCAACCTGGTTATTATCCCACTCTTCCATCACATCACAGCTTAAGCATCTTTTCTTCAGGCAAGCTTTCACTGACCCCTCTGGCTAGGTCAAATACCCCTAATACAGTCTTTCATAACTCCAAGTATCTTGCATTTGCAGCTCTTATCAGAGTTGTGATACTATATTCATTTGGGGCTTTTATTTCCATATCCTTTGCCAGATTGTAAGCACCATGTAATCAGGACTAGATTTTTCTCACTATTGTATTCCTAGCACCTAGCACAGTATCTGACACGTAGGAAGGACCAGTGAATAGAGTAGAAGGTATCAATTATTGTTAAAATTCAATGGCATACATTCTGAGGGCCTAATGTACAGCATGGTGATTATAGTTAATAATACTGGATTATCAAGCATATTACATTCAAGTGAAAGTTGCTAAGAGAGTTGATCTTAAATGTTCTCACCACAGAAAAGAAAGGATAATTATGCAATGTGATGGAGGTGTTAGCTAATGCTGTGATGATAATCATTTTGCAATATATAACTGTATCAAATCAACATGTTGTATACCTTAAACTTACACAATGCTATATGTCAATTATATCTCAATAAAACCGGAAAAAAAAATGGCAAAATATTCTTTACATTTAAAGATGTCAGCTAAATTTGTAGAATCAATATTTTCATAACCTTTTTCAAAATATGCTATTTTCAACATTCTACAACATAGTGGTGCCATGCTCTAATTGTCATAGTATATATAAAGTAACTACTAAATCTAACTATACTACAAATTTATTCAAGCTATTTATCTACAAGACTTAGATCAAAATGTCTTTGCAAAAGGCTACTGTAGAAAGTGTTTTTCTCAGTGTGGTGCTCAGTTTGCCTGAGTTTTTGAAACAATTCACCAGTTCCAAGAGGGACAATATCATATAAAACATGCACCTAGAAAATCTGTGTCTTACAAGTGCTTCGCCTAGATCATTATCAAGAGATACGAGGAAAAGTGGGTGGATATATTGTTTCCAGTCAACGAATTTGGCCACTGTTTCTTAACTGGATCTCAAGAATCTACACGTGATTAACTGAAAGCTTAAATGGCCCACTAAAGAACAAAAAGTGTTTTAGCCTTAAGCTACATTAATAGAAGTCTCATCATAGTTAAACTAAACTTTATTTGTGCACTTTTTAAACCTGTGTAAAAAATTTGTCCCTTTTTAATTTCTTTTTTTTTTCACCAACAAGAGTAATCATTTCAGAGTAGGCAAAGGATCTTAGATTTGGAAAGAGATTTAGAGTTTATCTAGTTTAGCTTCCCACCCAATATATACTTTCTTTTAACAGTATTTGGCCTCTTCTTGATTATCTCCAGTGATGGGCATCTCACTTTGTACTAACCCAGTACATTTGATTATTGGAACTTTCTCATCTGTGAGTAAGTGATCAAAATTTTGAATAGAAGGGAATAAAGTACAGAGAAGTGAGCATGAACCAGACAAACACTGATTTAGTAGACAGTGCTTTGCAGATTTTATCCAACTTTGAATCATTCTAATTATTCTTATTACAACTACATTTCTCCGTCTTATCCACAAATATAATATTGTTTTTATAGGCGACAGTAGGATTTTCCTTGTAGTCTGTCACCCCCCAACATAAACTTGCTGTACCAATCAACTTGGTTTATCCCTACCCCAACTCCAAATGATTTTTTTCACTTCTGTGAACAGGACTATTTTCTAACTTCTCATCACTTAACCCTCATTACTTCTAGAAATCTGGATCCCTCTCTTCTTTAAACCACAGATTAGAAATCCTCCACCCCCAAGAAGTCTTCTTTGATTAACACCACATGATTGCAACCTTTGAACTTGATGAACTAGCCAAGGTAAATGATTTATCCTACTGCCGATGCAATTAGTCCAGTCTTAGTATTTACTATGTGCTCTTTGGATGCTGCATTGCACAAGACATAAGCTGAGGGGCCTCCCTATTAACATAATTTAAGCATTGAATGATACAGACAAATATTTGAGAATCTGTAGAGAAGGGAGAAGACTACAGATTGAAGGAACGAGGTAGACTTTGTAAAAGAAATAGCATTCAAGCTGGGCCTCAAAAGATGGCCCTGGGCAAATTCTGAAAGTTGGAAATAGCAAAAAATCCATTTACATAGAAGTAACAGCTGGAACAATGGCTTGGAGATAAGAAAGGGAAGGATGTAAATGAAGAACTGTTCCTTTATAAAGAAGATGTGCTATGTATATACAATGGAATACTACTCAGCCATAAAAAAAGACAAATTCATCCCATTTGCAACAACATGGAAAGACCTGGAGGGAATTATGCTTAGCAAAATAAGCCAGACTGAGAAAGACAAACATCAGATGATTTCACTCATATGTGGAATATAAACAAGCACACGGACAAAGAAAAAGTTCAGTGGTTACCAGGGGAACGGGGATGGGGGTTGGGCACAGGGGGTGAAGGGGAGCACCTATGTGGCAACAGACAAGAAGTAATGCACAACTGAAATTTTACAATGATGTAAACTATTATGAGCTCAAACAAACAAACAAACAAATAAATAAGTAAATAAAATTTTAAAAAAAAGAACTGTTCCTTTGGTCCTCTGTTGCCAGAACAAATGTTTAGGAAGAGATCAGTGAAAGGTAAAGCTAGGATATACAGGGACCATATTGTAGAGGGCCTTGTTCACCATTCTAAGGATCTGAGGCTTTATTTTGTAGGTAATAGGGAGCCATTGAAAACACGTAGCAAATGGACATGGCCAGATTTATTTTTTAACAAAGAATAAGAAAACTAACATTAATAATTCTTCAGAATTGTAATTTAAGATGGTAGGGAAAGTAGTTTTGTACCAGGGACTCTCTTGGTTTTCGCCACATTTTCAATAACTAGTGACATCTTACAGTCTGAGTGTGGCAATTCAGGGAGAGAGTCATAAGAATTGGAATAATAATAAGAATAATGAACTTATTGAGAGCTTGCCATATATGTACATTTTTCTAGCTGCTTTATAACCTCATAAGTTAATATTACTATTATTTCTATTTTATAGATGATAAAATTGAGGCTCAAACAGTGTAAAAACTTGCCCAGGGTCAACTAAGTAGTAGAGTTTGAGAGACTCGTACAGCTTGACACCATGCAGCCATGCAGCTTAACACCAATGCCTGTGCTCTTAAGCACCACATTGCTTGACCCTCAACAGCTGAGTAGCTGCTAAATCAGAGCGTCAAAACTGAGAAGCCCTCTAAAACAACTTCCTCAATCCTCTTATTGTCAGATGATGAAACTCATGCTCTCCCATCTCCTGGTCTTATTTCTCAAGGTCTCAGAATTCATTAGAAACACCTGGCTAGAACATAGGTCTCCTGATTCACAGTTCAGTGTTCATTCTATTGTACTATTATGCTATTCTTCTGGCAAAAGTGAAGGTCATATATCTTCTCAATACTAGGGTTGCAGTCTTTCAGGAAAGCTGATTTAAATGCAAAGTCCCTAAAATCCAAATGACATAGCAAGTCAAAAATTCCACACTTATGGTCTCCTTTTGTGTGTGTGTATTTTATGTGTGGCTGGAACAAGTTATAGAGATATGGGTGAAAAGCCCCAAATTTGGCAAGGAAAGAATCTCTTCCAACAGGGATTTCCCCTCACCAGTCCCAGGTGCATTTCCTCCTTTCTTATCCCCTGGGAATAAGGTTGTCCTAAGCGTGTGACTCCTATTCTCTGCAAAGTCTGAAGCAGCCGCCTATTTGCTTTGGAGTACAATTCCAGGTGTTAAGCTCAATCAATCTCAAAGGCCATAAATTTTTCAGGCCACAATTCCTGGAACAGTTGCCTATTCCGGCTCAATCTTCTGTGTGATCATTGCAAAACACCACCAAAATTCTTGATAAATAGGAGGGCAGGAATTCCCTTAGACCTCTCATCACCTCCTGCTAAAGCATATGTGGGTAGTTACTTTTTATCTTTCTACCAGAGCTGCCACTCTCGACCTTTCAAGGTTTAAAAAGAGCTAACTAAAAAACGGCCCTAGCAAAGAGAAAATTTTGTCTCAAGAGTTTGTATGGTGATCCTTCTCCAACTTTGATGAACACCAAATAACTTAGGCTGCTTGTGAAAATTCAAATACTCTGGCTTTATCCCAAAATATTTTGATTCAGGCAATCTGGGGTCAGAGACAGAAATCTTAATTTTTCACAAGAACCTCCCGTGATTCTATGATGCACCCAAATTTGAAAACTACTTATCTACGGTTTTCATGTTGAGGACAAATCCTACAGGAATTCTGAGAGGCATTGTGACCAGAGTCGTGGACAGACATTGATGCACAACTTCCTCCTCTCTTCTCCAGTTACTCCTAAAAGTCTCAGCTACTTTCAATTGACTTGATACAGTCTAGAATACCCCTCATTGGCTCATTTAGGACAGTTAGATGGACTCAGCACAGGTTCAAGCTGTGTGTTGCCAATATCTCTAACTTGCCCACACATTCCCACCCACACCAGGGCTCCATGGAAAATTGATCCATCACTGAAGAAAGTCTGCTGACCCAGTTTTATACCTAAATTAATCAAATCTTGCAGAAAGGAGATAAGAGAAGTCTGACATCTTGAGTTTTACATGTTTTCCTCTAAGGCTGTTATGCAAATAGGTGAGAATATACGTGTGAACATGACAGAATAATGCTTTCCATTCATACAGAGTGCAGCTGAAGAGCCTCCAAGATGGAAGACCTGAAGAAGTCATGTAGAACAGTGTTTCACAAACTTTAATATGCATATGAATCATCTGAGTAGACTCCCCACCTACTCAAAGCATGGTCCTTGGACCAAAAGCATTAGCATCACCTGAGAGCTTATTGGTACTGCAGCATCTCAGTCCTCACACCAGACCTGCCAAAACATAATCTGCATTTTAAGATCTCCAGGTCTGAACTACTGGTGCTTAAAGTGTGGTCCCAAGAACAGCAGCATCAGGATCACCTGGGGACTTGCCAGAAATGCACATTCTTAGGCCCCACCCTGGACCTTATTAATCAGAAACTCTGGAGTTGGAGCCTAGAAATCTGTTTTAAGAAGCCCTCCAAGTGATTTTGATGCACACTCAAGTTTGAAAACGATTCTAGACGATTCCTCTCCTTTCAGGCAATATTGGCTTTCACTCAGTCATAGAAGATTGGTGCAAGGATGGGCAGGTTTTCAAGGCAGGAGATTCCACTATCAATTTCAGAAAGCTCCTCCTTTTTTATGAAAACCTTTATGCTTCCTGGTATACATTGAATGTTTATGCCCCACTAAAATTCATATGTTGAAACCTAACTAATCCCCAATGAGGTGGTATTTGGAAGTGGGGCCATTGGGAGATGATTAGTTCATGAGAATGGAGTCCTCATGAATGGAATTAGTGCCATTATAAAAGAGACCTCAGAAAGCTCTCTTACCCGCTCTACCATGTGAGGACATAGCAAAAAGACGGTCATCTATGAACCAAGAAGGGGGCTCTCACCAGACACCAAATCAGCCAGCACCTTGATCTTGGACTTTCCAGACTCCAGAACAGCAAGAAATGTTTCTGTTTTTTATAAGCCACCCAGTCTACAGCATTCTGTTATAGCAGCCCAAACAGATTAAGACATTGCCCTCTCTCCACCCAGAGTCTTCCTTCTCACTGGCAACCCTTTTCAAATCCTCTTTGCTACAAGAAAGCCTTCCCAGATTTGGCAAGGACTTCCTCAAATCCTCTATCAAGTGTTTGCCTAATTTCTGAGACTCCATATAGAATCTCTCAGACACAATCATCAGAAATAAAACTCCAAAATTTTCAGCATCCTAAAGTTGCGGTGAGTTTGTTTTCATTAGTATGCTGATGGCACCCTGCTGTTTAAAGTTTTTACTCACGTTATCTCACATAATCCACTTAATCTTCTGAAGGAGTTCCTATTATTTCCCCCATTTTCATGAGAAACTAAAACTAAGAAAGGTTAGTAACTTCTGTAAGATCACAGAGTTACCAAACAGCAGAGCCACGATTCAAATCGAGGTATGATTTGAAAGCCTATGGGCTTAATCATAAAAGTATGCAGGATCCCCTTCCCTGACAGGAAGGCCATGGTATAGGTGAGGATGGGGAAGGACAAGGCCTGGACTTATGAAACTATAGGAGGGAGTAGATGTAGTGGTGAGGTAGAGGTGGGGCAAGAGGGGGTATAGTTAGCCTCTGTGTCAGAGCATGCACTAGGAGGGAAAACCACAAAAATCCTGTCCTGATACACTGTGCTCTATTCAAACCAGAAGAGCATGTTCAAATAGGGTATCCAACAAAGGCATCTGAAGCAATTTGGAAGTCAAGTTAGTTTCTGGAGTTAGAGGACTAGGGGTGGTGAGAATAAGGAGCAGTAGACAAATTGGAGTCAGCCTGGATTTATACCAGAATTCCAGACACAGTGAGGGGAGGACGGGAGGACAATGGCAAGATTTTTATGAGTTCCCAGCATGTGTTCATATCACTTCATCATATATTGTCTTTTATTGTTAATTGCAATATCTTATATACAAATAGTCCTCCAATCAAACTACGAGCCTCTTGATGACAGCAACCATGAGTTATATTTCTTTTGTCTTTCCCAAATTAATTTATTCTTTTATCTTGTCAGGCTCTGTGCTAGATATTGGGGATAAAAAAAATGAATAAGACGTGGTCCTCAACCTCATGGAACTCACAGAGTAAAATAGGTTCTCAATAGTACTTAACAGATGGAATTCAGGGGGTCCATAGACCTGAAAAATATTGGGTATGTGAGCATATATGCTTTTTTTCTGTGGAAAAGCTATAGTTTCTGTCAGATTCTCAAAATTGATTAGAGCCTATATTTTGGGGGGAGGGAGCAGACATGTAAATAAATAATATAGTATGAGTCCTAAGAGTTTGGTGAGTGGTAGCAGGTCATGGAAGCATGGAAATCTTCACAGAAGAGGTAATAGTTGGCCTCTTCAAACAAACAGGGGGAGAAAGAGCATTCTGGAATAGGGCACAATGTGCAAATATATAAAATAGTGAAAGAGCATACTGCATTTGGGAAACAAAAAATTGTTTGATATGTCAGGAAGATCAGGCTAGAGAGGCAGGATGACTTACCTCCTCCTCCATTCACCCCCCTTCTGGAATATCCCCGACTGTTCTGTGGATAGACTCAGCCAGACTGCCCCCACACTACAATATCTACTTGGAAGAGAGGACTAATAGGCAGCTGCACCCACAGGATGTGGCCCTCATATTAGGATTTTAAAAGTGAAAATAAGAGGAGGTTTGGAAAGGTAGCCTTATTCCCCCTCACATTTGTATTTCCAGCTTTGTCACTTTGGGAAATCACTAGTGGTAGAGGAAATGGAATGCCATCATTCACTACTATCTATTCCGTTTCCATTTTATTTCTAAGAGACATTTAAGGCCCAGGAATAGTATGCAGAGCAGTGTGTCTGTTATTATGCAGCGTCTTATCTAGTTGCTAACTTTCCAACTCATTCTCTGCTGCTGCTCTGTGAGTTTGTGTGGTTTCTTAACCCGTTACTGGCTATCTTCTTTATTCTTCTCCCAGAGCTAGTATCTTTGGGATTGCCTTATGTCTCTGCCTTCTTCTCCCTATTTCTCAAGCTGTTCCAAGGATTGACTCCCAGAGACTTGTCACTTTAATAAGCAGAGGAGTCTCAGAGATGATTGAGTTCAGACCAAATTGTTGACACCTCCCTCTTCCTTGCTTGGTGAACCGTTACCTGGCTTTGGATTTTGCCTTCCCTTTTAGTCTTTGTTTTTCCATCACAGTACTCTGGATTTCTCAGCCTCTCTCAGTCTGACCTCCATCCTGTGATGTCTATTGCTAGACTCTGGCTTTACTGAGGGCTCCCCTGTCTCCTAAGCTCTGGCATAATATACTTCAAAGGACTGACCTCTGTATTATTGACTACTACCTGACTCTGAGCTGGATATATCTCAGCAAGCAGCCTTTTGCTGTCAACATTCTTTAATGTGTCCTCTGTCATTAGCATTTCAAAGATAATTCTTGAGGTCCCAACTAGAAGACAAGTACCATTTCCCTCTATCCGGCCCCCTGGCTCATGTCCACAGCCAGCCATATCCATTTTATCTTAATTCCTATTTATGCCTGCAGGGAGGAAATTTTACCACTTTCCATGGACCTGTTTCCAGGTGCCTCCGCTTTAGCTGGGAATCAATAGACTCTGTTATCTGCTGTCTCTCCACTTGGTGGTAGGTGTGGGTCAGCATAGTGAGGGAGATGAGAAGGATCTTTATTAACTTCCTGGATTATGAGTTTCTCTGAGACTGAGATAACAGAACCGGAATACAAGAGCTCAATTAATTTTGATAGCCTGCAATTTCTGGCCATAGCCTCTGACTGTTCTGTGTCTTCAGAATGTGTTTGGAATTCTGCTATGTTCTTTTTCTTCTCACCAGAATAACCCTTACAAAGAAGCAAAGTAAATGATCTACCAACTCGTATGCTTTCAGGAGCCATTAGCAATGTCTTGTGACTGTATCCCTTGGGTTGGCTGAGGTCTGAACACCCTTTCCCTAGGACCATGCCCTTTGCTTTCACAATGAGTAATAAGATTCAGAATGAGAAGCCCAGGACTTACTCCACTTACTTGCATGGGTTAAGGCTTAAAAGTAAGGTTTTTCTTCAGAACAGCATTGAAGAAAGTGAAGGAAGAGAACTCAAGGGCCCCACGAATTTGGAATGGAGCAGAGAGAAAGGGTGCAATAGGAGGTTGAGAAAGTTCAGAAAAAAGTATGATTCAGTCAAAGAATCATCAAGAATAAGACCTAGAACAGCTTTTACGATCTGGTCTTAATGTATAGATGGGAAAACTGAAGCCCAGGCTGTTATTGCATTTAAATCACTATAAGAATTCTATGAGGGAGATATTATCCCCTTCTTAGAGATTAGCAATCAAAGGCTCAGAAGACATTACACAGCTAGTAAATAGTGGAGCCAGGATTCAAACAAAGATCTATTTAACTCTAAAGCGTATGTTCTTAACCATTAAACCATCCTGCCTCTAGTAACACAGTTCTCAGGTTAGGCTTCATAGAGGAAGAGAGATTTGAAGTGGGTCCTAAAAACTAAGTAGTTTGGGATGGGTGGAGCAAAAGAAGCAAACGGCATTTCAAGTGGTAAAAACAGCATAGGAAAAGAGGTGCGTGTGAGTATTCAGGCTTTGAGAAGCAGTAAGAAGACCAACCTGATTCAAATAGGAAGTACACTTTGGGAACTAGTGGGATCAAAGGCTAGAAAGGCAAATTGAGTTTAGAATTCTGAGGGCCTTGAGTGTCAGGCAAAGAGTTTGGATTATAAACCCTTTCATCTTTGACTTTCTCTTTTCTCCGCCCTCATATTCAGTTGGTCAGCCTCTTTGAGCCTGCCATCAGTTCCTCTGGTCTTCCTTTGAGCCCTTCCAACTAAAGACATGCTTACTAAAATGGTTCTGCTTCACTGTCTGGATTTTAATAACTCAGCCTTTGAGAAGGAGAATATGGAACCACGTGCCCAGCTGACAGCTGCCATTTCTCAGATGGAGAAGCAAGAGCAGAAAACTACAGGCCCTTTATTCATGGGTATGACCCTCCTCAATAAACTGCCCTCGTTCAAGAACAATTTAAAGGAAAATCTACCCAGTTGCCTAGGGTTTTTTTTTTCTGAAACCTGGGAAACATATAGGAGTTAGCCAGGAAAGATTTGAATAATGAGAGCAAGGGGTATTCTTCAAGCCCCATCTAATCAGGATAGTAGAATGCTGGAGAGGCTCCTGATATGGCCTGAGCCTCTAGATCAACTCACCTAAATCTTGTTTTTAACTATCCTAAATCTGCTTAAATGAAAACCACTTTATCTAAAAGCTGCTTTTCTCAAGCCAGTTTGCCTAGTGAACAATTCCTCTGCTTACTAATTTTCCCAAAATTCAACTATCATTTGAGCATTTCTATATCTGGTTGAGTGCCCTGTTCCTTCCTTGCCATCTTTTTGGCATTTAAGAAAATGTTACCCCACATTTTAAGGATTTTAAAATAAATTTGTCTATGGATAATTCTGAATTAATGTTGTATTTCTAAATAATCATTCATCAAAATTTCAGTATTATATGAAA
The DNA here is from genome assembly GCF_021613505.1 of Equus quagga. NCBI lineage: Eukaryota > Metazoa > Chordata > Mammalia > Perissodactyla > Equidae > Equus > Equus quagga. The sequence goes on along the minus strand of NC_060276.1, from coordinate 64,949,935 downwards.
GATAGGATTCTTTTGAATAAAGTTGGAGGGCATTTTTCTATTTTTTAATCCAGTGTGTCTAAAGATCTGTTTTAGAAAAAAATAATTGTCTTAATTCAATATTGTGCAGCTTTAATTTACTTTTGATATAATTTCAAACATGCAGAAAAGTTGCAATAGTACAAGGAACTTCCTTATACCCTTCCCTCAGATTCACCAGTTGTTCATGTTTTGTCTTAATTAGCTGTATAATTTTTAATAACCTAATGGTACAATACAAACCACTCTAAAATGAATTGGCTTCAAACTAAAAGCATCTTTCATGGTTCTGTGGGTTTGTTGGGCTCTACTGAACAGTTCTTCTGCTGGTCTCATTTGAAATCTCTCATGCCATTACAGTAAATGGCAGCTGGGGCTAAAGTTACCTGGAGGCTCAACTGGGATGCTGGGATGGCTACGCCATGAAGTCTCAGGGCCTCGCCTCTTTATGTAGCTTCTCTACCTGTTATCTCCTTCAGGATAGTCAGAATTCTTCATGGTATCTTGGGACCCCCAAAAGCACTTAAGGGGAAGCTGCCAGGCATTTTTTAAGGTGTGCACTCAGAAGTCCCAGAATGTCACTTTCTATTGGTTCAAGTAAGTCATAGGCCATTCAAGATCCATGGTGGAAGGAAATTACCCAAAGGCATTTACTAAAAACCATGTGGTCACATTAATACCTCAAATTTCAATGTGCTACAGGATACAATCAAGACTTTCCCTCTTCCATATTTGTAGCTCTAGTCTCTAAAAGTAAGAAACCTGGCTCACATGTTCCTCAATTTAATTACTCATTTGCTCATGCCTAGAACACACAGAAAGTAGTTTCAGAATTGCTATCACATACCATGGAGAGAAACAAACCTACCAATTAAAATTCAATATATGTTAACAGCTACTTTATTTTGGTAAAATTTGAATACCATGAAGTACACAAATGCAGAAATCTTAAGGGTACAATTTGATTTTTGACAAATGTGTACACTTATATAATCTACACCTCTAACAAGATATAGAACAGTTCCATCCTCTCAGAAAATTCCTTTATGTTCTCACAGTGTCAACCCCCCATTCTGATTTTTCACCATAGACTAGACTTGCCTGTCCTTGATCTTCATATAAATAGAATCATAATCTATGCTCATCTTCTTTTACTTAGACTTTTATTGCTGAGGAGTATTCCATTCTATTAATATTCCCTACATTGTTTATCCCCTTGATGGACACTTAGGATTTTTCTACTTTTTAGCTCTTTTGAATAAAGCTGCTCTGAATATTCACATTCAAGTCTTTGTGTGGACATATGTTTTCATTTCTCTTGGGAAAATACATGGAAATGGAACTGCTGAATTATAGGGTAGGTATATATTTAACTTCATAAGAAACTGCTAAAATTTTATTTAAAGTGCTTATTTAATTTTACACTCTCACAGAAACGTACAATATTTCTGGTGGCTCTACATTCTCACTGACAATCAGTGATGTCAGTCATTTTAGGTATTGTAGTAGATATGTACTGGTATATTACTGTGGTTTAAATTTTCATTTCTCTTATAACAAATGATGCTTCATATGCCAATTGGCCACTCATTTATCTTTTTTTTAAAGTGTCTGTCTGAGTCTTTTGCCCATTTTGACAGGGAATGTGACTATTGTCTTTTTATTATTGTTTTAGAAGTTCTTTAATAATCCATATACAAATCCTTTGTCAGATATATTTTGTTAGTTAAGGTCTTCCAAAGAGTAGACATCAAGATGGAATTATAAGGTCAAGAGATTGATTGGGCAAATTCCCTTGACCAATACAGAAGAAGGAGCAGGAGTAGGCATAGGGAGCCTCAGACTGTGATCAGGTCTGACAACTGAAATGAGAGAGCAAAGGAAGGAGGATTGAGTAGGAAGAGCCTCAAGCTGCAGCTCAGCTCCTAGTAAGTCTCAACCAAGCCAACGGGGAGCATGAGAACAAAGACTGTAAACTAGATGCATCCCACATTAGGCAGAAATGTCCCAAGTATAGTGCCACTACCATGCTTATTCATAGGTTGGGAGCATATACTGTAGATATTGTGGCCTCTACATGAATGCTGAGGTAGATGCAGAAGGTGTAGCAACTTGAGGTTTCCAGCTAACTACACTTCTCATAGAAGGTTCTCTCTGAAAGAAGATCCAAGGGGCACAGTCCCATGATTGCCATAGTCCATCTCTTGTGTTACAATAACCTACATCTCCATCCATGTTCAGAGAGCAGCTCTTCCATGGTTCCGATGGGACTCTTCTTCTGAGGGGAAACTAAAAAGAGGGAAGCTAGTGGGATGAAGTATAGCCTCGATTGCTACAGTTGGTCTTGAGGCAACAACTGATACTTATCCTCTCCATCCTTTACTGTCCATTGTAAAGTTACCTCACTGTGAGCTATTACCTCTGCAGGTCTTGGTGATCTACTTCATGATATGACCCAAACCTTTATTCCTGAGAGGTGTGAGTCCTTGAACAAATCATATCCTTCTCAAGCTGGAATTGCTATACATGTCCATCACAGTTACAACTGGACAAGGGAGCAATAGGAGGTGGATTGGAATGCAAAGTTGGTTTAATATTCAAACAATAAAGCAATATAATTCACAATATGAATAGAATAGGGAGCAAAAATGATAGTCTCAATAGGTGTCAAAAAGCATTTGAGAAAATCCAATACCCATTCATGAAGAAAACGCTCAGAAAATTATGAATGAAAGAGATATCCTCAACTGATAAAGGTCAACTAAAAAGCCTACTGATATCACCATAATTAAAAGTGAACTATTCAAGCTTTCTCCAAAAGATTGATAACAAGACAAATAAGTTGACTTTCATGACTTCTTTTCAACGTTGTACTGGAAGTCATAGCAATTGCAATAAGACAAAAAAGGCACAAAGATTGGAAAAGAATAAGTAAAACTGTATCCACAGATGATGTGATTGTCTATGTATAAAATTTGATGGAATCTACAGAAAATCTAGCAGAACTAAAAAGAGAATTTATCAATTTTGCTGACCAGTACCCGATGTTACTTATTTTACCAGCAACTGTAATGAAAGGGAACAGCACTGTGGGTTTAATATTGTGAGGGTCTCGTGTGTCATTCAAGGATGTGTGGTTAGGCTACCAAAAGCTACCAGACTCTCTCAATTAATAAAATTTTGCAGAATCCTATGTGAATACCCCTACCTAGCACCACTAGCCTGCACATCAACCAGCTTCCTAAGGATTACCATTTGATGCTGTGGCTTGCATCTTGGCAAAATAAGCCTTGCAAACTGAGACAGAGGCCTATTGTAAGTACATAGATACAAACTCAGAGCCACATTCATCTAACCTTCTACTACTATACCTCCATAATTTCTCAAATTCTCTGAGACAGCACCAAGTTGATTTCACCTTTGGGTTTCTCCCCGCCTCCAACTTAAAAACTGTCCTACCATTATTCCACACTCAGGCAATGATGTAACATTTCATTTTACGATTCTACTTCTACTCTAACCACTTACCACTCTGTTTATCGACGGGATCTTCAGCCTTCTCAATGTACCAAGTCACAGATTTCTGATATAACATTGAGTCTGTCCTCCAGTATTTCTAGGAGCTCATCAAGGTCCTTTAGAGTGGTGTCCACTTCTCCCTTACCCATCACTTTTAGACCGTGGGCTAAGGAAAGAACAACACTCTATGTTAATGTCTGTGAACATTGTGATTTGTCCACATGCCTGACATCCATAATTAGTTTAAAATAACACATTCTACCACTCCACCCAGAATATCTCCTCTCATTATAATTATAATTTAATCCCCTGGTACTTCTTTGCATCCTTGGTAACACTGATGCCCCTGTAGAAAACATCTAAGGGACACTTACATTACTGAGGAAGACTTCCAAGCAGGCCTCTGATACCTTATTGTTAAGTACAAGGAGCACACTGATAAGTACCTGATGTTCAGGGGAGGACATTCCAGGGAGGAATTTACTCCATGGAACATTTACACCACCTGCCAATTGCCAGAAACTAATATAAAGCATTCACACTCACGAAAGCCATCGACTCTATAGTCTTTCAATCTTAGATATCTTTATTAATACCCATCGACCCTACCTTTTACCCGTTTTGCAGACCTGGTCCACAAAACCTTTCTTCACACAGTCTCTTAGCAGATTTCCCTGAACACCTAGGCTAGGGAAACTCAATAACTAGTCTAAGGGGTCCTGGACTGACAGTATTATGAACAGAACCATTAGGAATAGTATGGTCCCTGAGGAAGGCTTTTATTTACAGAAAGTACCCAAGTAGGTTAAAGCCCTCCATTAGATACACTTGCATAAACCTCACCCCTAGACCTCTCAGGAAAGGTGGCTCGAGGGGGACAGAGTATAATATCCAGTTTCTACTAGTATTTTTAATAATCTCACCCCCCATTACCATCGAGATTGGGTATAAATAAGATGGTCACTCATCATTACCAGACTTCTCCTTTGATAAAGGCTTATTGCACTTAAGTTTTGTAAACCAACCTTACTTCACAGTTTTTGGCCTCACCCTGAACCAATAGCTCTCACTCGAACTTTTGCTCATAATTTGGATTACCACCATGCTGAGCCATCAAATGCAGATGGCTGAGTTAATCATATTCCTCAGTTTATGGCACATTATCACCATCATTTGCTGTCATATGTACCAAAGAATACATTAGCAAATCCAAGGTCATGAAGATTTACCCTGTGTTTCTTTCAAAGAGTTTTATAGATTTAGCTCTTACATTTTGCCCTATGATCCATTTTGAGTTAATTTTTGTACACAGTATGAGGTAAGGGCCCAGCTTCATTGTTTTGCATGTGGCTATCCAGTTTTCCCAGTACAATTTGTTGAAGAGACTATTCTTTCCCCATTGAATGGTCTTGGCACCCTCACCAAAAATCAATTAACCTTATTCAGCAATAAAAAGAAGGAAACCCTGCCATTTGTGACAACATGGATGGACCTTGAGGGCATTAGGCTATGTGAAATCACTCAGAGAAAGACAAATGCCACATGATCTCACTTATGTGTGGAATCCTAAAAACAAAAATAATTCACAGAGAACAGATTGTTGGTTGACAGAGGCAGAGGGTGGAGGGTTGGCAAAATGGGTGAAGGTGGTCAAAATGTACAAACTTCCAGATATAAAATAAATAAGTCCTAGGGATGTAATATACAGCATGGTGACTATAGCTGACAATACTGTATTGTATATTTGAAAGTTACTAAGAGACTAGATCGCCAAAGTTCTCATCACAAGAAAAAAATTGAAACTATGTGTGGAGATTGATATTACCTAGACTTATTGTGGTATTTATTTCACAACATATACATATATTGAATCATTGTGTTATATAATGAAACTAATATAATATCATATGTCAAACATATCTCATTAAAAATGCCTTAAAAATCTATTAAGCAGAGAGGTATGAGTCTGTAGAACGTTTTGGAAAATATTGCCCTCTTAATAATATTAAGTCTTCTAAACCATGAAAATGTGGTGTATTTTCATTTATTGCGGTCTTCTTTAATTTCTTTTCTTAAAATTATTTTATTGAGGTCATAGTGGCTTACAATGTTGTGTAATTTCAGGTGTACATCACTATACTTCAGTTTCTCTGTAGACTGCATCATGTTCACCAAAACCTGTCCAGTTTTTATCCATTACCATACATATATCGCCCTTTACCCCTTTCACTCTCCCCCCACCCCCTTCTTCTCTGATAACCACTAACCAGTTCTCCTTATCTATGTGTTTGTTTATTTTCCACATATAAGTGAAATTATATGGTGTTTATCTTTTTCTGTCTGACTTATTTCACTTAGCATAATATGCTCAAGGTCCATCCATGTTGTCACAAATGGCATAATTTTGTCTTATCACAGAGTAGTATTCCATTTTATATGTATATATATATACATATATATACATATATATATACACACATGCAGACACACATCCCCCCACATCTTCTTTATCCATTCATCCGTTGTTGGTGGGCACTTGGGTTAGTTCCACATATTGGCTATTGTGAATAATGCTGCGATGAACCTAGGGTTGCATAAATCTTTTTTATTTATTGACTCCATTTCTTTCTATAGCCAGCAGTGGAATAGCTGGATCATATGGTATTTCTATTTTTAATTTTTTGAGAAATCACCACACTGTTTTCCATAGTGGCTGCACCAGTTTGCGATCCCACCAACAGTGTATGAGGGTTCTCTCTTCTCCACATCTTCTCCAACACTTGTTATTTCTTTTCTCATTAATTATAGCCCTTCTGACAGTGTGAGGTGATATCTCACTGTAGTTTTCATTTGCATTTCCCTAATAATCAGTGATGTTGAACACCTCTTCATGTGCCTGTTGACCATTTGTGTATCTTCCTTGGAAAAATGTCTGTTCAAATACTCTGCCCAATTTTTGACCAGGTTGTTCATTTATTTGTTGTTGACCTGTATGAGTTCTTTATATATTTGGAAATTAACCCCTTGTCAGATATATGGTTTGCAAATATTTTCTCCCAGTTGATGGGTTGTCTTTTCGTTGTGTTGATGGTTACCTATACCATGCAGCTTTTTAGTGTGATGTAATCCTGTTTGTTTATATTTTATTTTATTTCCCTTGCTTGAGTAGACACAGTATTCAAAAAGCTACTGCTAAGCCCAGTGTCAAAGAGTGTACTGATTATATTTTCTTCTAAGAGTTTCATGGTTTCCAGTCTTACATTCAAGTCTTTCATCCATTTTGAGTTAATTTTTCTGTATGGGGTAAGATAATGGTCTACTTTCATTCTTTTGCGTTTGACTGTCCGGTTTTCACAGCACCACTTATTGAAGAAACTTTCCTTTTCCCATTGTATGTCCTTGCCTCCTTTGTCAAAGATTAGCTATCCATATATGTGTGGGTTTATTTCTGGACTCTCAATTTTGTTCCATTGATCTGTGTGTCAATAGATGCAGAGAAAACATTTGACAAAATCCAACATCCATTTATGATAAAAGCTCTCAATAAAATGAGTATAGAAGGAAAGTACCTCAACATAATAAAGCCCATATATTACAAACCCACAGCCAACATCCTGCACAAAGGTGCAAAACTGAAAGCTATTCTTCTGAGAACCTCAACAAGACAAGGATGCCCATTCTCACCACTCTTATTCAACATAGTACTGGAAGTTTTTGCCAGAGAAATTTGGCAAGAAAAAGAAATAAAATGGATCTAAATTGGAAAGGAAGAAGTAAAACTGTCACTGTTTGTGGATGACATGATGCTATATGAAGAAAACCATGAAGAATCCACCAAAAAACTATTAGAAATAATCAACAACTACAGTAAAGTTGCAGGGTAAAAAATCACCATACAAAGATCAGTTGCATTTCTGTACACTACCGGTGAAGTAGCAGAAAGAGAAATCAAGAATACAATTCCATTTACAGTTGCAAAAAAAGAGAGTAAAATACCAAGGAGTAAATTTAACCAAGGAGGTGAAATATCTATACACTGAAAATTATAAGACATTATTGAAAGAATCCAAAGAAGACATAGAGAAATAGAAAGATATTCCACGCTCATAGATTGGAAGAATAAACATACTAAATTTCCATATTACCTAAAACAATGTGCAGATTCAGTGCAATCTCAATCAGAATCCCAATGACAGTCTTCGTGGAAATAGAACAAAGAATCCTAAAATTTATATGGAACAACAAAAGGCCCCAAATAACCAAAGCAATCCTAAGAAAAAGAACAAACCTGGAAGTATCGCAATCCCTGATTTTAAAATGTACTACAAAGCTATAGTAATCAAAACAGCATGGTACCAGCAGAAAAATAGGTCTTCTTTAAGCAATGTTTTGTACTTTTCAATGTATGAGTCTGATACCTCCTTGCTTAGATTTTTCCTAGGTATTTTATTCTTTCTGATTCTGTTGTCAATAGAGCTATTTTCGTATTTTCATTTTTGAATTGTTCATTACTAGTGTATATTTCTATAACTGATTTTCTGTATTTTGATTTTATATGCTGCAATTTGCAGAATTTGTTTATTAGCACTACTAATTTCTTTTGTGGATTCTGTAGGATTTTCTGTATATAAGATCATGCTATCTGTGTATAAAGATACTTTTACTTCTTCCTTTCCAACTTGGATGCATTTTACTTCTTTTCCTTGCTTAATTGCTCTGTCTAGAACTTTCATTACAATGCTGAATGGCAGCAGTAAAAGCAGACATCCTTTCTTTTCCTCATCTTAGAGGGAAAGCTTTCAGTCTTTCAGCATTGAGTATAGTGTTAGCTGTGGGTTTTTTATATCTAGTTTCTATCCTGTTGAGGAAGTTTCCTTCTATTCCTAGTTTCTTGAATGTTTTTATCAAGAAAGGGTGTTGGATTTTGTCGAGTGATTTGCCTGTATCAATTGAAAAGATCATGTGGGTTTTTTCTTCATTCTATTAATGTGTTGTATTACATTGACTGACGTTTTTAATGTTCAACCATCCTTGCATTCCTGGGAGAAATCCCAATTGGTCAAGATGTATAATCCTCTTAATACACTGCTGGATTCCATTTGCTAATATTTTCTTCAACATTTTTGCATCTATATTCAAAAGGGATATTAGTTTGTAGTTTTCTTTTCTTGTGATGTTTTTATCTGACTTCGGTATCAGGAGAATGATAACCTCATAGAGTGAGTTGGAGTGTTCCCTCTATTTTTTGGAAGAGTTTGAGAAGGATTGATGTTAATTCATAAATGATCTGTGGAATTCACTATGAAGCCATTTGGCTTTTCTTTGATGAAAGGTTTTTATTACAGATTAATCTCTTTACACGTCTGATTTTCTATTTCATCTTGATTCAGTTTAAGTAACTAGTGTGTTTCTAGGAATTTGTCCATTTCCTCTAGATTATCTAAATTGTTGCCGTAAAGTTTCTTATAGTATTCTCTTATAATCTTTTTCATTTCTGTGAGGTTGGTCATAATGTCCCCCCTCCCATTTCAGATTTTCATAAGTCAGTCAGTCTATCCTTTTTCTTAGTCAGCCTCAATAATTGGTTGTCAATTTTGTTGATCTACTCAAAGAACCAACTTTGGTTTCATTCATTTTCTCTATTCTTTTTATTTTTTAAATTCCTCTCTAATTGTTATTTCCTTGCTTCTGCCTGCTTTGGGTTTTGTTTGCTATTCTTCTCCAAGTTCCTCAAGGTATAAAATTTGATTATTGATTTGGGATCTTTCTTCCTTTTTTATGTAGGCATTTACAGATATAAATTTCCCTCTTAGCACTGATTTTGCTGTATTTCATAAGTTTTGGTACTTTGCTTTTTTGTTTTAATTAGTCTCAAAGTATTTCCTAATTTCCCTTGTGATTTCTTCTTTGACCCATTTTTTGTTTAAGAATATAGTGTAATTTCCATGTATTTGTGGATTTTCTAGTTTTGCATACATTATTGATTTCTAGTTTCATTCCATTGTGGTAAGAGAAAACAGGTTGAATTATTTCGATCTTTTAAAATTTATTCTGACTTCTTTTGTGACCTAACATATGGTTTATCCTGGAGAATGTTTTATGTGCACTCGAGAAGAATGTGCAATCTTCTGTTTATGAGTGGTGTGTTCTGTATATGTGTATTATATCTAATGGATTCGTACTATTTTTCAAGTCCTCCATGCCCTCATCAATTCTGTTTGATTGTTTTATCCATTATTGAAAGTGGAGTATTGAAGGCTCCAATTATTATGGTAGAACTGTCTATTTCTTCCGTTATTTCTGTCAATGTTTGCTTCATATATACTGCGACTCTGTTGTTAAGTCCATGTATGTGTATAATTTTTATATCTTTTTGACAGGTTTTCCTTTTTATTGATATATAACGTCCTTCTTTGTCTTTTGTTGCAATTTTTTTTACTTAAAGTTGATTTTGTCTGATATTGGTATAGCCACCACAGCTCTTTTTTAGTTATGATTTGTGTGGAATATCTTTTTCCATCCTTTTACTTTGAATGTATTTGTTTCATTGGATCTAAAGTGAGTCTCTTGTAGACAGCATACAGTCAGATGATTTAAAAAAATTCCATACTGCCAATCTCTGCATTTTAATTGGAGAGCTTAATCTACCTATATTTAAAGTAATAACTCATAATAAGAGACTTACTTATGCCATTTTGCTGTTTTGTTATATGTATCATACCGTTTTTGTTCCTCAATTCCTCCATTATTGCCTTTTGTTTTCTTTAACTGATTTTTTGTTGTCATGTGTTGTCTTAATCTGTTTGGGCTGCTATAACAGAAATACCATAGACTGGGTAGCTTATAAACAACAGAAATTTATTTCTTACAGTTCTAGGGCCTGGGAAGTCCAAGATCATGGTCTCAGTAGATTTGATATTTGGTGAGGGCCCACTTTCTCATTGACAGCCATCTTTTCACTGTAACCTCACATGGAGAAAGGGGTGAGGGGTCTCTCTGGGGTCTCTCTTTTTAGAGCACTATTCCTATTTATGAGAGGTCCATCCTCATGAACAAATCACCCCCCAAAGACCCACCTCCTAATCCCACCTTGGGAGTAAGGATTTCAACATATGAGCTTGGGGGATGTACACATTCATTTCACTGCAGGTGTTTTAATTCCCATCTCATGTTTTCTGAGATATATATGTTGGGTTTTTTTGGTGAGGATTTTTTATTTTTAATTTTATTTTAAGTGGTAACAACACATAACAGAAAATCTGTTCTCAATAAATTTTTACATGTATGCTATGTTATTACTGACTATAGGTATAATGTACATATCTGTAGAGTTTATTCCTCTTGCTTAGCTGAAACTTTAGGCCCATTGATTAGTAACTCCTCATTTCCTCCTCACCCCAGCCCATGGCAACCACCATTCTACTTTTTGATTCTATGAATTTGACGATTTTGGATGCCTAATGTAAATGGAATTATGCAGTATTTGTTTTTCTGTGACTGGCTTATTTCACTTAGCATAATATCCTCGAGTTTCCTTCATGTTTTCACATATTGCAGAATTTCTTTCAATAACCATCCTGACAGGTATGAGGCGAGATCTCATTGTGGTTTTGATTTACTTTTTCCTGATGATTAGTGATGTTGAGGACTTTCTCATCTATCTATTGGCCATTTGCATGTCTTCTTTGGAGAAACGTCTATTCAAATTCTTAGCCTATTTTTTAGTTGCATTATTAGATTTTTTGCTATTGAGTTATAGGAATTCCCTACATGTTTTGGATATTAACCCCTTATCAGAATGGTTTGCAAACATTTTCTCTCATTCTCTAGGGTGGACTTTTCACTCTGTTGATTGTTTCTTTTGCTATGCAGAAGCTTTTTAGTTTGATGTAGTCCCACTTGTTGATTTTTTTTTCGTTGTATGTGCTTTTGATATCATATGCAAGAACTCATTGCCAAAACCAAGATCATGAAATTTTTCCTCTAGGTTTTTTTCTTAGAGTTTTATGGTTTCAGATCTTACATTTAAGTCTTGAATCCATTTTGAGTTGACTTTTGTGGTGTCAGTTAGGAGTCCAATTTAATTTTTTTGCATGTGGATATCCAGTTTTCTTAACACCATTTGTGGAGTTAGGAAATACACATTCCCCACTTTGTATTCTTGGCACCCTTGCCAAAGATCAATTGACCATATATGTATAGGTTTATTTCTGGGCTCTCTATTCTGTTTCATTGGTATATGTCTGTCTTGATGCCAGTATCATACTGTTTTAATTATTGTAACTTAGTAATATAATTTGAAATCAAGAAGTGTGATGCCTCTGGCCTTGTTCTTTCTCACGATTGCTTTGGCTACTTGTGGTCTTTTGTGGTTTCATATTATTGTAGAATTGTTTTCTTCTATTTCCATAAAATATGCCATCGGGATTTTGATAGGGATTGCACTGAATCTGTAGTTTGCTTTGAGTAGTATGGACATTTTTAACAATATTAAGTCTTCCAATCTACAAACATGGTATGTCTTTCCATTTGTTTGGACATCTTTGCCTTGTTCCTGATCTTTGAGAAAAATGTTTTAGTTTTTCACGATTGTGTATAATGTTAGCTGTGGGTTTTTCATATTTGACCTTTATTATGTTGAAGTACTTTCCATTCCTAGTTTATTGAGAGTTTTTTCATGAAACAATGTTGAATTTTGTCAAACATTTTTTTCTGCGTCTATTGAGACAATTGTGATTTTTATCCTTTATTCTATTTATCTGGTGTATCAACTTAATTGACTTACATATGTTGAGGACTTTTGCATCTATACTTGTCAGAAATATTGGCCTGTATTTTTCTTTTTAGTGATTTATTTGCCTTGCTTTGATATCAGGGTAATGCTGGTATCATAAAATGAGGATGAAATTGTTCCTTTCTCTTCAATTTTTTAGAAGACTTTGAGATGGTTGGTGTTAATTCCTCTTTAAATGTTTGTTAGAATTCACTAGTGAAACCATCTTGTCCTGGGCATTTCTTTGTTGACAAGTTTTTGTTTCCTTATTCAATCTACATACTAGTTATAGATCTGTTCAGACTTTCCATTTCTTCATGATTCAGTCTTGGTAGGTTGTATGTTTCTAGGACTTTTCCCATTCTTCTATGTTATTTAATTTGTGGGTGTATAATTGTTCGTAATGGTCTTGTGATCCTTTGTATATCTGTGGCATCAGTTGCAATGTCTCTTCTATCATTTATGGTTTTATTTATTTGAGTCTTCTTTATTTTTTCTTAACTAAGGTTTTATCAATTTTGTTTATCTTTTTAAAAACCAACTCAATTTCATTGATATTTTTCCTATTGTTTTTCTGTGTTCTATTTTGTTTATTTATGCTCTAATCTTTATTATTTTCTTTCTTCTGCTAACTTTTTGTTTGTTCCTTTCCTAGTTCAATTAGATGTTGTCAGGTTGTTTATTTAGGATCTTTCTCTCTCTCTTTTTTTTTTTGATGTAGGTGCTTAGCAGTATGAATTTTCCTCTTAGTAATGCCTTTGCTGCATCCCATAAGTTTTCATTTGTTGTCTGTTTTCATTTTTCTTCATGTATTTTTTAATTTCCTTTTTGATTTCTTCTTTGATTCAATGCTTGTTCCACAATTTCCACATATTTGTAAATTTTCAGATTTTACTTCTCTTTAAAAATTTTATTCTAGTTTTACTGAGGTATAATTGACATACAACATTGTGTAAGATTAAGGTGTATTGCATAGTAATTTGACTTTATATATTGTAAAATAGCAACCACAATAAGTTTAGTTAATGTCCATCATCTTATATAGAAAAAAATCAGAAAAAATAATGTTTTTTCCTTATGATGAGACCTTTGAGCATCTACTCTCTTAACAACTTTCAAATATGCTACACATCAATGTTATCTACAGTCATCGTGTTGTATATTACATTCCCAGTACTTATTTTTCTTATAACTGGAAGTTTGTACTTTTCACCACCTTCATCCAATTCTCTGACTTCCCTACCCCAACCTTTGGTAATCACTACTCTGATCTCTTTTTCTATGAGTTTGGGGTTTTTTTTAGATTCCGCATATAAGAGAGATCATACATCATTGTCTTTCTTTGTCTGACTTAGTAAAATGCCTTCGAGGTTCAGCCATGTTGTCACCAATACAAGGATTTCCTTCCTTTATATTCCATTAATATGTATACCAAAACTTCTTTATCCATTTATCTGTCAATGGACACTTGGGCTATTTCCATGTCTTGGCTATTATAGATAATGCTACCATGAACATGGGAGTGCATAACCTTTTTGAGTTAGTGTTCTCATTTCCTTTAAATATATTCCCAGAAGTGGAATTTCTGGATCATATGATAGCTCTATTTTTAATTTTTCAAGGAACTTGCATACTGTTTTCCATTTTGGCTGTACCAATTTATAATCCCACCAAAATTGCACAAGTGTTCCCTTCTCTCCACATCCTCACCAGCGTTTGTTATTGCATTTTTTTGCTGATAGCCATTATAATAAGTATGGGGTGATATCTGATTTTATTTTTTTTTTTTAAGATTGGTGCTGGAGCTAACATCTGTTGCCAATCTTTTTTTTCTTTTTTCTTCTTCTGCCCAAAGCCCCCCAGTACATAGTTGTATATTCTAGTCATGAGTGCCTCTGGTTGTGCTGGGTGGGATGCTGCCTCAGTATGGCCTGATGAGTGGTGCCATGTCCATACCCAGGATCTGAACCAGTGAAACCCTGGCCTGCCTAAGTGGAGTGCATGAACTTAACCACTCAGCCATGGGGATGGCCCCTGATTGTGGTTTTGATTGGCATTTCCTTTATGATTTGTACTGTTGAGCACCTTTTCATGTACCTGTTGTCCACTCATATATCTTCTTTGGGAAAATGTCTACGCAGGCCCTTAGCTCACTTTAAAAATTGTATATTTGTATTTTTTCATATTGAGTTTTACAAGTTCTTTATATATTTTGGATATTAGCCCCTTATCAGATATATTGTTTCCAAATATTTCTTTCCATTCTGTAGGTTGTTTCTGTTTTTTTGTTTTTTTGAGAAAAATTATCCCTGAGCTAACATCCAATGCCAACCCTCCTCTTTTTGCTGAGGAAGACTGTCCCTGAGCTAACATCCGTGTCCATCTTCCTCTACTTTATATGTGGGACACCTGCCACAGCATGGCTTGATAAGCAGTGCATAGGCCCACACCCGGATCTGAACTAGCAAGCCCTGGGCTGACGAAGTGGAGAGCATGAACTTAACTGCTATGCCACCAGGCCGGCCCTATTTCTTCATTTTTTTGATCCTTTCTTTCGCTATTCAGAAGCTTTTTAGTTTGATGTAGTCTCACTTACTCATTTTTTATTTTGTTGCTTGTGCTTTGGATGTCATACCCAAAAAAAATCATTGCCAAGTCTCCTGTCAAAGATCCTTTTTCCTATGTTTTCTTCTAGGAGTTTTATTGTTTCCAGCATTACATTTAATTATTTAATCCATTTTGAGTTAATTTTTGTAAATAGTGTAAGATAGTGGTCTAGTTTCCTTCTTTTACATGTAAGCATCCAATTTTCTCAACACCATTTATTGAAGAGATTGCCTTTTCCTCCATCGAGTATTCTTGGCTCCTTCATCAAATATCAGTTGATCATATTGTCATGGGTTTATTTCTGGACTCTCAGTTCTTTTCCATTGGTCTGTGTGTCAGTTGTTATGCCAGCACCATACTATTTTGATTACTATAGCTTTACAATACAACTTAAACCAGGCAGTGTGATGCCTCCTGCTTTGTTATTATTCTCAGGATTGTTTTGGCTATTTGGGGTCTTTCGTGGTTCCACGTAAATTTTAGGATTGTTTTTCCTACTTCTGTAAGAAATGCCAGTGGAATCTGGTTAGGGACTGCATTGAATCTATACATGGCTTTGATCTTTAAATAATACTCTTCTAATCCATGAACACGTGAAACCTTTCCATTCATTTGTGTCTTCTTTGATTTTTTCATCAACATCATACAGATTTCAGTGTAGAGATCTTTCACATCCTCAGTTAAATTTATTTCTCAATTTTTTGTTTTTGATGCTATTGTAAATGGGATCATTTTACTTATTTTTTTCAGATATATTGTTAGTGTGTAGAAATGCTAACATTTTGTATACTAACTTTGTATCCTGCAACTTTACTGAATTTATTGATTAAGTCAAAGAGTTTTGGGGTGGAGTCTTTAGAGTTTTCTATATACAAAATATCACCTGCAAATAGAGATAATTTTTGTTTTTGTTTTACAGTTCTAATCCCTTTAACTCTTTTTCTTGCCTGACTTCTCTGGTTAGGACTTCCAATACTATGTTGAATAAGAGTGTAGAAAGTGGGCAACCTTGTCTTTTCCTGATCTTAGAAGAAAAGCTGTTAACTTTTCACCATTGAGTATGATATTAGCTGTGGGCTTGCCATATATACGGCCTTTATTACATTAATGTATGTTCCTTCTATAACTAACTTTTAAGAGTTTTTATCATGAGCTAATGTTGAATTTTGTCAAATGCACCTTCTGTGTCTATTGAGATGATAATATGAATTTTTCTTTCATTCTCTTAATGTGATAACACTTATTGCTTTGCATATGTTGAACCACCCTTGCATCACAGGGATAAATCCCTATAAATCATGGTGAATGATCCTTTTAATGTGCTGCTGAATTTGATTTGCTAGTATTTTATTGCAAATATTCCTCAGGGGTATTTTCCTGTAGTTTTCTTTTCTTGTAGTGTTCTTTTCTGGTTTTGGTATTGGGGTACGGCTGGCCTCATCAGAGTTTGGGAGTGTTCCCTCCTCCTTGATTCTTTGGAAGACTTTGAGAATGATTGGAATTAATTCTTCTTTAAATGTTTGGCAAAATTCACCGGTGAAGTCATCTGGTCCTGGGGTTTTCTTCTTTAGGAGGACTTTAATTGCTGATTCAATCTCCTTACTAGTAATTGGTCTGTTCATATTTTCTATTTCTTCCTGATTTGGTCTCGGTAAGTTGTATGTTTCTAAGAATTTTTCCATTTCTTCTAGATTGTCCAGTTTGTTGCCATACAGTTTTTTTTTTTTCGATTTTATTTTTTTCCTTTTTCTCCCCAAAGCCCCCCGGTACATAGTTGTATATTCTTCGTTGTGGGTCCTTCTAGTTGTGGCATGTGGGACGCTGCCTCAGCGTGGTTTGGTGAGCAGTGCCATGTCCACGCCCAGGATTCGAACCAACAAAACACTGGGCCGCCTGCAGCGGAGCTCGCGAACTTAACCACTCGGCCACGGGGCCAGCCCCTTGCCATATAGTTTTTAATAGTAGCTTCTTATACACTCATGCATCACTTAATGATGGGGATACATCATTGATGAGAAATGCATCGTTAGATGATGTCATCATTATGTGAGCATTGTACATGGGATAGCCTACTATGTACTAGGTTATATGGTATAGCCTATTTCTCATAGGCTACACACGTGTACAGCATGTGACTGTACTGAATACTGTAGGCAACTGTGACATAATGGTAAGTATTCATGTACCTAAACATATCTAAATATAGAAAAGGTACAGTAAAAATATGGCATAAAAGATAAAAATGGTACATCTGTATAGGGCACTTACCATGCATGATGTTTGCAGGACTGGATATTGCTCGGGGTGAGTCAGTGAGTGAATGTGAAGGCCTAGGATATTACTGTACACTATTGTAGACTTTATAAACACTGTACACTTAGGCTACACTAAATTTATTTAAAATTTTTTTTCTTTCTTCAATAATAAATTAACCTTAGCTTACTCTAATTTTTTTATTTTATAAACTTTTAAAATTTTTAACTTTTTGACTCTTTTGTAATAACCCTTAGCTTAGAACACAAACACATTGTACAGCTGTACAAAATATTTTTTCTTAATATCTTTGTTCTATAAGATTTTTTTCTTTTTAAATTTTCTAATTTTTTTTGCTGAGGAAGATTAGCCCTAAGCTAACATCCATGCCAATCCTCCTCTATTTTGTATGTGGGATACCTCCACAGCATGGCTGATGAGTGGTGTAGGTCTGTGCCCAGGATGCAAACCCACAAACCTGGCCCACGGAAGCAGAGCGTGTGGAAATTTAACCACTCAGCCACAGGGCTGGCCTCTAAAGTTTCTGATTTTTTAGTTTCTAAACTTTTTTGATAAAAACTAAGACATAAGCACACACACTAGCCTAAGCCTACATAGGGTCAGGATTGTCAATATCACTGTCTTCTACCTTCACATCTTATCCCATTGGAAGGTTTTGGGGGGCAATAACATGCATGGAGCTGTCATCTTCTATGATAACAATGCCTTCTTCTGGAATACCTCCTGAAGGACCTGCCTGAGGCTCTTCTTGAGGAAGTGTCACTCTTTTCAGAAATACATCCATGCTGTTTTGCTTGGTTAGTTTCTGTTTTTCATCAAAGATTTGCTTGTAAGCAGATAATGCACCATGAACATTCCTTTCTATTAATGAAAACCTTTTGGTGTTGAGGTTCATGTTTTCAAACATTTTAAGGAGCCCATTGAGGTCTACAAAATCTTCTGCTAAACTCTTCACTGTAAATTTTCTTGGAGGCTCTTCTTTTTCTTCTCCTGCACTTTCCTATTCTTTTGCCTCTTCTTCAGCTATGCATTCCTGCTCCAGTTCCAACAACTCCTCATTAGTCAATTCCTCAGGAACCTCTAGGACTCTCCAATGTCATTCTTATCCACATCCAGGTTAAAGTTGTCTTTCATCTCAACCACAGCTTTCTGATTTCACAACCTCTTCATCCTTGGCAAATCCTTTGAAGCCATGGATTAACCTCCTGAGGGCCCTCTTCCAAATGCCATTCATACCCTCCTTGTTGACATCACCCCAAGCCCAAGCAAGGCTCTTGATGCAGTCATAGATATTGTAATCCTTCCAGAATTGCGTTGTGTCTTCTCACTTGTAGGAATGGCTTGGGAAATGGTCTTTTTCAGGTAGTACACCTTAAAAGCTGCTGTAACTCCTTGACTCACCAGTTGGATCAAAGAGGTGGTGTTTGGAGGGAGAAAAACTGCTTTGATTTTGGGATGAAAATCACCAATAAAAGGAGAATTTCCAGGAGCATTATCAACAATGAGAAAAATCTTGAAAGGTATGTTATTCTCCAAACAGTACTTCTCCATTTTGCTGGCATAGTGATTCAGGAGAGCACCTTCAAAGAGGAACTGGGTCATCCATGACTTCTTATTGCTCCTGTGGTACACTGGTAGTGCATACTTATTGATATGTTTGAAGGCCTTGGGGTTCTCACTGTGCCAGATCACAAAGGATTTCGATTTGTAGCCTGAAACATTAACCCCAAGCAAGACTGTTATCCTGTCCTTAACAGCCTTGAAACTTGGCATTGACTTGGCCTCCCTATGGATGAAAGTCCTTTCAGGCTTCCATTTACAGAATAGGGATATTTCATCCATGTTGAATATTTGCTCTGGCAAATAAATATCTTCCAACACCAGCTTATCTAGAATTTTGAAAAATTCTTTAGCTGCCTTCACATTAGCACTCACAGACTCACCATTTATTTTCACATTATGTAAAAAATAACAACTCTCGAATTGTTTAAACCGCCCAGAGCTAGCAGTAAATTCAACATCATAGTTGGGTCCAGCCTTTTCTTTGGCTTTGATCATTACGGTGCTGAGTGGGATAGACTTCTTTGTCTGGTCTTTGATCCTGGTCATTAGAAGTTTCTCCATGTCTGATATAGGCCCTTCTCAACTTTTTATTAGTCTCATTGCCTTCAGTGAAGCACATCCTTTAACAGCTTCTGTCACTTCGTTCTTGTTCTTCAATATTGTAGCTATGGTGGAATGGGACATGCCTGACTGGCAAGCAATAGCCACCACTGATTTTGCACCTTTGTAGTCCTCAATCACTTTTAATTTTGTTTCTGGGTCAATAACTCAATGTTGCCTCTTACTGGCAACTTTAGCAGTGGATTTTGTACACTTGGGGGCTATGATGAACAAAACAATATGAAATTAAATCAAGCATAAGAGAATATGATGCAATCAAGAGACATAGTAAATACAAGGTGTATGAGATTGCTGCCAGCATAACACAGCAAACTGTTTTAGAGTAAACTTTTTGTGTGTGTGTCTGAGGAAGATTTGCTCTGAGCTAACATCCATGCCAATCTTCCTCCACTTTGTTGGTGGGATGCTTCCACAGCATGGCTGATGAGTGGAGGTGGTCCACACCCAGAATCCAAACCCGCGAACCCCAGGCTGCTAAAGCAGAGCACACAGAATTTTAACCACTCAGCCACGAGGCCAGCCCTACAGTAAACTTTTTAAATGAGTAGAAAGAGTACACTCTAAAATAATGATAAAAATTATAGTATAGTAAATACACAAACCAGTAACATATTCATTTTGTATCATTTTCAAATTTTATGTACTCTATGTAATTGCATGTACTTTTATACAACTGGCGGCGCAGTAGTTTTGTTTATGCCAGCATCACCACAAATACAGAAGTAGTGTGTTGCACTATGACATTACAATGACCATGATGTCACTATGCAATAGGAATTTTTCAGTTCCATTATAATCTTATGGAACCACCATTGTATATACGGTCCATCATTGACCAAAACGTCATTATGTGGTGCATAACTGTAATCCTTTGTATTTCTACAGTATCAGTTGTAATGTCTCCTCTTTTATTGATAATTTTGTTGATTTGGGTCCTTTCTCTTTTTCCCTTGGTTAGTCTAGCTAAAGGTTTGTTAATTCTGTTTATCTGTTCGGAGAATCATCTCTTAGTTTTGTTAATCTTTTCTATTGTTTTCCTGTTCTCTATTTTATTTATTTCTGCTCTAAGCTTGATTACTTCCTTCCTTCTGCTAAACTTTGGGCTCAGTTTGTTCTTCTTTTTCTATTCCTTGAGGCATAGGGTTAAGTTGTTTATTTGTGATTTTTCTTGTTTCTTAATGTAGGTATTTACTCCTATGAACTTCCCTCTTAGAACTGTTTTTGCTGCAACCCATAACTCTTGGTATGTTATGTTTCCATTTTCATTTGTCACGAGATGCTTTTTTATTTCCCCCTTAATTTCTTCTTTTATCCATTGGTTGTTGAGAAGGGTGTTATTTAATTTCCATGTACTCATGAATTTTCTAGTTTTCCTCCTGTTATTTATTTCTAGTTTCATACCATTGTGGTCAGAGGAGACACTTGGCATGATTTCAATCTTCTTGAATTTGCAGAGACTTGTTTTGTGCCCTAATATGTGGTCTATCCTAGAAAATGCTCCATAAGTGCTGAGAAGAACATTTATTCTGCTGTTGTCAAACAGAATATTATATATCTGTCTGTTAGGTCCATTTGGTCTATAGTGTTGTTTAAATCCGATTTTTCCTCATTGATTATCTGCCTGGGATGATCTATCCATTGTTGAGAATGGGTTACTAAAGTCCTGAACTATTATTGTACTGCTGTTTGTTTCTTCTTTTAGCTCTTTTAATTTTGGCTTTACGCATATTTAGATGCTCCAATGTTGGGTGCATAAATGTTTACAATTATTACATCCTCTTGATAGATTGACCCCTTTATCATTATATAATGACCTTCTTTGTCTCTTTTTACCAATTTTAGCTCAAAGTCTATGTTGTCTGACATAATTATAGCTATCCCTAATTGTTCTGGTTACCATTTTCTTGAAATACATTTTTCCATTTCTTGACTCTCAGTTTATGTGTGTCTTTAAGGCCAAAGTGAGTCTCTTTTTTTTTTTTTTGTGGAAGATTAGCCCTGAGCTAACATCTGCTGCCAATCCTCTTCTTTTTGCTAAGGAAGACTGGCCCTGAGCTAACATCCATGCCCATCTTCTTGTACTTTATATGTGGGACGCCTACCACAGCATGGTTTGCCAAGCTCTGCTATGTCTGCACCCAGGATCCAAACCAGCGAACCCCAGATCGCTGAAGTGGAACATGCGAACTTAACCATTGTGCCACTGGGCCAGCCTCTAAAGTGAGTCTCTTATAGGCAGAATGCCATTGGCTCTTGTTTTTTGTCGATTCAGCCATTCTATGTCTTTATGTTTAAAGTAATTATTGATAGTAAGGACTTACTGTTGCCATTTTGTTAATTGTTTTCTGGCTGTTTTGTAGATCCATTTTTCCTTGTTTTCATCTTGCTTTTTTTGTGTGTGTTTTCATGTCTTGTGGTATCTCTATGTTTTGACTTCTTTATCATGTTTTTTTGTGTAATTACTATAGGTTTTTCCTTTGTGGTTACAATGAAGCTTACATAAGTATCTTAAAGTTATTATACCCTATTATAAGGTGGTAACAACTTAACTTCAATAGTGTTACTAAACTTTACACTTTTACTTCTCCCCCTCACAATATAGGTTATTGATGTTACAGTTTACATATTTTTTAAATTGTGTAACCAATAACAGATTATTGTAGTTATGGTTACTTTTTACTACATTTGTTAACTTTAGATTTGTAAGTGAATTATTTACCACATAATTACTATATTACAGAATATAACTTTGACTATATATTTACTATTACCAGTGAGTTTTATGCTACCTTCTTATGTTTTATGATGTTAATTAGTGTCCTTTTACTTCCCCTCAAAGAACTCCCTTTAACATGTCTTATAAGACTGCTCTAGTGGTGATGAACTCCTTCAGCTCATGTTTGTTTGGGAAAATGTCTCTCCTTTATTTCTGAAGGAAAGTTTTTCCTTTTAATATTTTGAATATACCATCCCATTCTCTTCTGGCCTACAAAGTTTCTTTTGTGAAATCTGCCAATAGCCTTATGGGGGTTCCCTTGTATGTAACTTTTCTCTTCTTATACTACTTTCAAAATTCTTTCTTTGTCTTTAACATTTGACAATTTAATTATAATGTATCTCAGTGTAGCTTTATTCAGGTTCAAACTCTTTGGAGTCCTTTGGGTCTCATGAATCTGAATGTGCATTTCTTTCCCCAAGTTTGGGAAGTTTTCAGCCATTATTACTTTAAATATACTTTTGGTAACTTTCTCTTCCTCTTTTCCTTCTGGAATTCCCATAATGCAAATATTGTTTCTTTTGATGGTGTCCCACAAGTCCCATAGGCTTTCATCACCCATTTTTTAATTCTTTTTTCCTTTTGCTCTTATGACTAGATAATTTCACATTTCCTGTCTTCTGGATTATTGATTCTGTCTTCTGCATGGTTGAGTCTGTTTTTGAAGCTCCCTGTTGAATTCTTCAGTTCAATAATTGTATTTTTTTGCTCTAGGATTTGTTTGTTTGTTTGTTGCCAACTGCCACCATCTTGGCTCTGCAGATAAGCAAAGCCACTGGTTGGGACTGCTACTTGGGTGCTGCAGGTTGGAATATGGTCTGCCAAGATCTAAGTCCTAGTTGTTACAAGCTCCTCCCCCCTTCTCTGTCACAATCAGATTCCCAGGAGTCAAGCCCTACATATTCCCCTGTAATCCTTGTAGAGTAAGACCAGAATAGAGGCTCCCTTCAAGAAGTGACCCACAATGCTAGGGGAGCTGGATGTCCATCCTGGGCTCTCTTTTTCCACCAGAGAAACTGTAGTCTCAGAAGAGACCTCTCGTTGTGGTGCTGCACGAGCCTAGGGGAGGGGCAATGTGGTCAGTGTATAGCCACTCCTCTTACCCTTCTAATGCAGTCTGTTTTCATCTCTGTGGTGTGGGGGTGGTGCTTGAGCCTCTTTCCTATGTTCTAGGATTCTCTCAGTAGTGTCTTGTCCACGAACAGTTGTTAGTTGTTCTTTCTATGTGAGAGGGGGAGTGAAGTCAGGAATGACCTATGTCACCATCTTGGTGATGTCACTCTCCTGATCATTAGATTTTGAGATTATGCTATAACATCCAACCACAGTTGTTAGTATATTTATTTATCCATGCAATTCTGTAGGTAGTTGCTTGATCCATTTTGAAGTTATATTGTTAAGTATATATGTTTATTTTGGCTATATAATCTTGCCCTGTTTTTGGTCTCATGATTTTTCGCTTTAATTCTATTTTGTCATAAAATAAAAATGCTATCCCAAATTTTTTGCCACATTACTCTGTAAAACTCTTTAGTGGCATTTCACTCTCTCCAGATTGCAATCCAAACTCCCTATCATGATGTATAAGGCATTTCAGGATTCAGCCCTGGTCAAATTCTCCAACCTTACCTCAGACCACCTTAACACAGGCACCCTTTTATCCCACTATTCAGAAAAACTTTATTTTCCTCAATATGCCCAAAGCACTAGGATCTAAAATTTATACTTTCTGGTGCCTTATCATGCAATGGCTCTTCCTCACTTCTCTCACACTGCTTTGCCTTTTCCCCAACCCTCCTCCTTGGTGTCATCTTTTTCTCCTTCTTAAACTGTAGATGTAGGAATGAAAATAAGTTATTCAAATGTCTTTCTGACTCTCAACCTTCAAGTAACTATTAGAAAGTAGATTCAAGGGGTGAGCTCTGTGATTGAAAAGTGTACAAGTGACATAAGCATTTACCTGAGGACCCACGGGAAGATGTCCATTGGCACAGGTCAAAAGGAGAAGTATCGTGCTAGCTCTATGGAGAGAATACTGGGGCCAAGAAAGCTAGGGTCTGGTCCTGTCTAAAATACTAATAATAAGCTAAGTCATCAGAAGCAAGATTCTTGTCCACATTCGGTTGTTTTCCCATTAATCTAAATAAACCAGTTTAACTCTTAGGTTTATACCCAAGACAAAAACATGTGTCCACACAGAGACTTGTACTTGAATGTTCATAGCAATATTATTCATAGAATCCAAAAAGTGGTAAAAAGTGGAAACAACCCAAATGACCACCAACTGGTTAACAAAAGGTGGTATATTCAAACAATGGAATACTATTCATCAGTAAAAAGGAATGAAGTACTGACGTATGCTACAAGATGGATGAATCTCAAAAATAATTTATGCTACGTGAAAGAAGCCAGACACTAAAGACCACATATTATGTGATTCCATTTCTATGCAATGTCTATAAAGGCAAATCTACAGAAACAAAAAGTAGATTAGAGGTTTCCTGAGGCTGGAGTGGAAATGGAGAATGACTACAAATGAACATGAGGGACATTTTGATGGTAATGGAAACCTTGAAAAATTAGATTGTGGTAGGATTACAAAACTGCAAATTTCTGAAAATTCATTTAATTACACACTTTAGTGAATTTTATGTTATGAAACTGGTAAAACTAGTTTTTTAAAAAAATGATAAATAATTCAAAGTTCTTTATACCAATATCTTCCAAAAAGGTCTTTAAATATTGGGAAACTGTCAAGGTCTAGTGGAAGATAGAATATTTCAAACACTTTAATTTTGCTTGACAGTTCAAATTTTATCATTGGCATCAAATACTGACAGTTGTTTTTCTTGAAGTGAGAAGCTCATTTAGTTCATTTGAGAAATGTATGCCAAACATCCAAGGTTGAATAACCATAGTTTGTCTATATGTCATATTTTCAAGTTTTAAAAAAAGAATTACATAGGAAAAAATGTTTCCAGCTCAGCTCACAACTCAAATACTCACACAAGTGCTTTTTCTCAAGGCAACCATTAGATTTCAGTATGCAGAAGTTCTTTGTGCATGCTTCCCATTTTATCACATGGAATACTTAAAAGACATGTACTCAAGGGTTGAGATATAATAAAATGAATAACTTTTACTGTTTTATTAAGGACATTATTAAATGTAACTTTTTTTTTACTGTAAACATATGGTGGTAAAGAATAAAATGACTCAATATAGTTTAGGGCCACTGCCTTAACTCATGATAAGATAGTACCAGTTTTGCCTATCATTGCTTTTAAAATATCAATGCAAATGTCAACATAGGAAAAAGGTAAATAATACATTGATGTTTCTATAAAAATAATTCTAACCTTAAAGACATCCTGAAAGGAACTTGGAAAGCCCCAAGGGTACACAGATCATACTTTTAGAACTGTTGCTTTAGAGACTCCCCTACATGTGTACACCAGGATACATTTATTAAAATGTTGAACATAGAATTATTGTTAATTCCAAAAGACAGAAAACAGACCAAATGTCCAACAATAGAAGAAGAATAAATTGAAATACATATTTATGCATTTGAATAATATACAATAATAAAAATTAATAAACTACAGTTATAAATGATGATACAGATATACCTCAAAAACATAGTATTAAGGATTTCCATCTCTAGTCATGATGAAGTAACATGGACCAGATCTATCCTCCCATCTCACACAGAAATAAAACTTTAGAAAGTATAAAAAACAACAGGTTTCAGACATTAGACAATAAACAGCACAGGACTGTGATCCATGAATGAAAGGAAACAAATGATGTGAGCTCTAAAATTTCACAGGAATTCTGTACCTTGGAGCAGGAAAAGTAATCCCAAGCAGAACACTGCAGTCTGGCTGAGTTAAAGAGAGAGATCAGGGTTCAGGGATGCTGAGGCAGCTGGAAATTGTGTGTCAGAATTCCAGAGGAAAAGAATTGTGCAGAAAAAGGGTTTCCAAAATTTGCATAAGTATCCTCTTGAGTTTATGCTAAATATTAAGATATGCATGCATAGAGTGGAACTCCAAGAGGTTGAGCAAAGAGAAAACAGAGAACTCTGATCTCCCAGTGACTGCAGAGGGTTGGAAGATGTTTGATATATGACAAGAATACAGAGTCTTTGTTGATCACTCAGAGCATTTGGTAAGAACCACAGAAGCAACATGCCTTAGTTTTGCAGCTAAACTCTTACTGGAAGAAGGTTATTCTAAACTTTAAGAAAACATAAAATCATGCTTCAAAAAAATCAAGCTAAGCAAATAACTACCAAAAAAAAAAGCTCAACACTCCTTAAAGGAAAACGACAAAGTTCAGACTCTCTAAAATATAAAATTGTAAGTGCCCAGCATCTAATTAAAACTTATTACATAATAAGGCATGAAAGTATGTAACTCACAACAAGGAGAAAAATCAGTCAATAGAAACAAACCCAGAAATGAAAGAGATGATGGATCTAACAGGTGATATTAATTTATAAATAAAATTCAAGCATTGAAAGGAAATGTGAACATAGTGATGAGAAAAGTGAAAGATTAAAACTATAACCAAATGGAACTTCTAGTGATAAAAAAATATAATATCTGAAAGGAGAAATTCACTGGATGAGATTAAGAGCATATTAGACACTGCAGAATGAAAGACCAGCGCTATTTATATTGCTATATTTATATTGTCATTGAAGAAATAGCAATAAGTTAGCTAAAATGAAACACAGAGAAAAAAAAAGACTGAAGAAAAAATAAACAAAGCCTCAGTGGCAAAAGTAATCTACGATAAAATGTAGTTAGAGTTGTCCAAATTTGATGAAAGCTATGATCCGAGAACTCCAAACAGCTCCATAAACCCTAAGGAGTATAAACACAAAGAAAACCATACCAAGGCACATCATAATCACATTCCTGAAAACTAGAAATAAAGAAAAATCTTAAAAGTAGCAAGAGGAAAAAAGACTCATTTTGTACAGAAGGAAAAAGATAAAATGATCATAGACTTCCTGTCAGAAACTAGGCATTCCATAAAACAGTGAAATGATATCTTTACAGTTCTCAGAACCATAAATTAAAAGTCCATGTGGAATTCTGTAGCAAACAAAAATATCTTTCAAAACAGAAGAAGAACCATTTTTTTCAAACAAAGAAAAGCTGAAAGAGTTCATCACCGGCGGACATGCCTACATGACATGTCGAAGGATGCTCTTCAGGAAGAAGGAAATTAATATCAAATAGAACCTTTGATCTACATCAGGGATTCTACACAATGGCATTATTGATATTTTAGCCCAAGTAGTTCTCTGTTATGGTGGGCTGCCCAGTGCATTGTAGAACATTTAACAATATCCCTGGCCTGTACCCACTAGATGTCACTACCACCTCCCAATTTGACAACCAAAAACATCTCCAAACATTGCCAAATGTCTCCACGGGGGTACATGAAATTACCACCTGAGAACCATCCGTCTATACAAATGAATGAAGAGGACAGGAAATGACAAACATATGAGTAAGTAAAAACTATCCTTCTCTTTTATTTATTTATTTATTTATTTATTTTTTAATTGCAGTAATATTGGATTATAACATTATATAGCTTTCGGATGTACATCATAATATAAAAATATCTTTTTCTTGTCTTTCAATTTGTTTAAAAGAGAGTTGACTGTATAAAACAAAAACAACAATATATTATGGGGCTTAAAACATATATATATATATATAAAATTAATATTGATGCCAAAAATGGTACAGAATATGGAAGTAGAGAAATGGAAGTATATTGTAAAGTTCTTCCATTTTACATGATGTAGTATAGTATCATTTGAAAGTACAGTATATAGGTATATTACAAATGAGGTCAGCAGTTCTCAAAGTTTGGCTTACATATGAATCACTTGGAGAGTTTGTTAAAAATCAGTATGGTGGGCTCATCCCCAGAGTTTCTGATTCAGTAGGATGAGATGAGGTCTGAGAACTTGCTTTTCTAACAAGTACTCAGGTAGTGTTATTGCTGCTAGTATGGAAACCACATTTTCAGAAGCATGGCCTTAGAGCAACCAATAAAATTTAAAGAGGTAAAATTAGAAAAAGAGGAAGAAACTAAACCAAAAATTAGCATAAGAAAGGAAATAAAAGAGATTAAAGCAGAAATAAGCAAAATAATAAATTAAAAAGTAATAGAGAAAATCAATGAAACCAAAAGTTGCTTCATTGAAAAGATCAATAAAATTGACAAACCTTTAGTGAAATGACTAATAAAAAAGAGATAAGACTGAAATTACTAAAAATTAGAAATGAAAGTAGGGAGATTGTCATTGATCTTTAAAAAAAGGATTATAAGAGAATATTATGAACAACTATATGCCAGCAAAGTAGGTAACCTAGATGAAATGCACAAATTCCTAGAAATACACAAACTATCAAAACAAACACAAGAGGAAATAGAAAATCTGAATAAACCTAAAACAAGTAAAGAGATTGAATCAGTAATGAAAACTCTCAACAAGGAAAATTCCAGGATAAAAATGGCTTCACTGATGAATTCTACCAGTCATTTAAAAAATTAACACCAAATCCTTCTCAAACTCTTCCAAAATATTGAAGAAAAGGAAACACATCATAACTCATTCTATGAGGCCAGGAATTACCCTAATATCAAAGCCAGACAAAGACATCACAATCAAAGAAAACTACAGACAGATACCCCTTGAATATAGATGTAAAAATCCTCAACAAAATTCTAGTAAACCAAGTTCAGCAGTATATTAGAAGGATTATACATCATGACCAAGTAGAATTTATCCCCGGAATGCAAGTGTAGTTTAACACATAAAAATCAATGTGATATACCACAGTGGTAGAATAAAGGGGGGGAATCTACATGATCATCTCCAGTGAGGCAGAACAGCATTTAACAAAATCCAACACATTTTCAAGATAATACATGTTTAACTTAGGAATTGAAGGGAACTTCCTCAATCTGATAAAGGGCATTTACGTAAAACCCAGAACTAACGTCATACTTATTGGTAAAAGACTGATAGCCTTCCTTCTAACATGAAGAAGGAGAAAAGGGTGCTCAATTTCATCACATCAGTTCTACATTGTACTGGAAGTTCTAGCCAGAGCAATTAGGCAAAAAAAAAAAAAAACATAGAAAGCAAGAAGTAAAACTGTCCCCATTTGTAGATAACATGACTGTATATATAGAAAACGATAAAGAATCAAAAACAATTACTAGAGCTGATAAATGAATTCAGCAAAATTGCAGGATACAAGATCAACACACAAAAGTTAGTCTTATATATACTAACAATGGTAAAATTTTTATATTATAAGAATTTCACCTCAAAAAAGAGGTAAAAGAAGTATGCATAATAAGCCAATATTGTATTGTAAATGGAAACATAGAAAATATTCAATCCAAAAGAAGGTAGGAAAAGAGAAAAATAAACAACAAAAAAAGATGGGACACTAATAATGAGCTAGCAGAAAGAGAACTAAAGAATACAATCTCATTTACAATCACAAAAAAGAATAAAATATCTAAGGAATAAGTGTAACCAAGGAGGTGAAAAACCTATGCACTGAATAAGTATAAGACATTATTGAAAGAAATTGAAGGTGACATAAAGAAATGGAAAGATATTCCATGCTCATGGATTAGAAGAATAAACATAGTTAAAATGTCCATATTACCTAAAGCAATCTACAGGTTCAACGCAATCCGAATGACATTCTTCACAGAAATAGAAGAATCCTAAAATTTATATGGAACAACAAAAGACCTCAAATAGCTAAAGCAATCCTGAGAGAACAAAACAGAGCTGGAGGCATCACGATCTCTGACTTCAAAATATACTACAAAGCTATAGTAATTGAAACAGCATGGTACTGGCACAAAAACAGATACATAGATCAAGGGAACAGAATTGAAAGCCCAGAAATAAAACCACACATCTATGGACAAACTTTTGACAAAAGGGCCAAGAAATACAATGGAGAAGGGAAAGTCTCTTGAATAAATAGTGGTGGGAAAACTGGACAGCCACATGCAAAAGAATGAAAGTAGACCATTATCTCACACCATACAGAAAAATTAACTCAAAGTGGACTAAAGACTTGAAAATAACATCTGCAACTATAAAACACCTAAAATAAAATATAAGCAGTACACTCTTTGACATCATTCTTAGTAGCATCTTTTAGAATACCATGTCTACTCGGGCAAGGGAAACAAAAGAAAAAATTAAGAAACGAGACTACATCAGACTAAAAATCTTCTGCACAACAAAGAAAACCATGAACAAAATGAAAAGAAAACCCACCAATTGGGAGAAAATATTTGCAAATCATATATCTGACAAGGGATTAATTTCCAAAATATATAAAGAACTCATACAACTCAACAACAACAAAAAACAACCCAATCAAAAAATTGGAAGATGACATGAACGAACATTTTTGTGAAGAAGATGTACAAATTGCTAACAAGCACATGAAAAGATGTTCAATATCACTAAGTATTAGGAAAATGCAAATAAAGACTACCATGAGATATCACCTCACACCCATCAGAATGGCTATAATTACCAAGACAAAAAATAACAAATGTTAGAGAGGATGTGGAGAAAAGGGAACCTTCTTACACTGCTGTTGGGAATGCAAACTGGTGCAGCCACTGTGGAAAACAGTATGGAGATTTCTAAAAAAATTAGAAATCAAATACCATATGACCCAGCTATCCCACTATTGGGTATTTATCCAAAAGACTTGAAATCAACAATTCAAGGAGAGTTATACACCCCTATGTTCATTGTAGCATTATTCACAATAAGCAAGACATGGAAGCAACCCAAGAGCCTATCAAAGAATGAATGGATAAAGATATGGTGTATATATATACAATGGAATACTACTCAGCCATAAAAAAGACAAAAATGTCCTGTTTGCAGCAACATGGATTGACCTTGAGGGTGTGATGTTAAGTGAAATAAACCAGACAGAGAAAGACAAACAGCACATGATTTCACTCATTTGTGGAAAATAAATGAACGCATGGATAAAGAGAACAGATTGGTTATTACCAGAGGAGAAATGGGTTGGGAGGGCAAAAGGGTAAAGGGGCACATATATATGGTGACAGACAAAAATTAGACTATTAGTGGTGAGCACAATGTGGTCTATACAGAAACTGATAAATAATAACATACACCTGAAGTTACACAATGTTATAAACCATTATGACCTCATAAAAATACAAAAAGATTAAAGGTAAAAGGATGAAAAATATATACCATGCAAAAACTAAGCAAAATATTTTTAGTGGCTATGATAATATCATAAAATGTAGACAAAATAGGGAATATTTCCAGTAATAAAAGGGATATTTCATAGTGATAAAATAGTTAATTTATCAGGAAAAGATGACAACCTTCAATGTGTATGCACGCAATAAAAAAGCTTTAAAAATGCATTAAGCAAAACAAAGTTGAAAGAAAAAGTAGATAATTGCACCATTACAGTCAGAGACTTTAACACTCTCACCTCAGTAATTGATACACAAATAGACAGAAAATTACTAAGAATATCAAATTTGTACACTATCATCCAACTTGACCTAACTGACATTTATAAAACACTCCATCTAACCACCTCAGAATATATATTATTCTGAAGTGCACACAGAATGTCCATAAATATAGACAATGTGCTTGGCCATAATATAAATATCAATATATTTTAAATGGTTGGAATAATATATTCTCTAACCAAAATAATATGAGATATCAATAATAAAAACACAACAAACCAGAATGTGTGCCAAAATTTTAAATGGTTGGAATAATATATTCTCTAACCAAAATAATATGAGATATCAATAATAAAAACACAACAAACCAAAATGTGTGCCAAAAGTTAAAGCAGTTCTCAAAGGGAAAATCATAGATTTAAAAGATTATATCAGAAAAAAAGAAAGGTCTCCAGTCAATGTTATAACATATCACATTGATAAGTAGTAGTTAGGAAAAGGTGAGCAAATTAAACCCAAAGTAGTAGAAGGAAGGAAATAATAAAGAGTAGAAATCAAAGAAAGTGGAAACGAAC
This sequence comes from Equus quagga, assembly GCF_021613505.1. NCBI lineage: Eukaryota > Metazoa > Chordata > Mammalia > Perissodactyla > Equidae > Equus > Equus quagga. The sequence goes on along the minus strand of NC_060276.1, from coordinate 64,917,654 downwards.
ATTAGCAAAATAAGCAACACCAAAAGTTTAGCTTTTCAAGGTAAATAAAATTTACAAACTTCTAGTTAGATTAAGTAAAAACAAAAAGGAAAATGATACAAATTTTCAATATCAGGAATGAAAGAAGGAATATCACTATGCATATTACCAATGTGAAAATCATAATAAATAGGAAAAAATTAATGCCAATAAATTCCACAACTTAGATAAATAGACAATTTTTTGTGAAACAACACTTACCAAAATTGACTAAAAGAGAAATAAAAAATAAATAGCTCTATATCTACTACAGAAATTAAATTCATGATTTAAAACCTTACCACAAGGAGCTTCCTGGTTGGTGAAGACATCAAGGTGCTGGGAGAGTGACATGCTGGGACAAGGCATGGAAGCTCCATGACACTTCCCGCCTTCATACCTTGCCCTATGCATCTTTCATTTGGCAGCTTTCTGAGGTGTACATAATTTTTAATTTTTTGTACTTGAATATTTCTACGTAAAACTGACATTTACTCTTGAGAAATAAAATACATCTACATACTTTAAAAGAAAAAAAGTCTTACCACGAGAAAATTCCAGGGTGAGGTGGTTTCACTGGTGAATTCTATAGAACATTTAAAGAAGGATTAATACCAATTTTACACAGTCTCATTTTATGAGGCCTATCTTATGCTGATACCAAAACCAGATAAAATCATAACAGAAAAAGTGAACTATCCTACGAACAAAATCTCTTAAGATTTTAGCAAAATAAATTCAGTAGTATATAAAAATGATAACACACCATGTCAAAATGGGGTTTATCCCAGGATAACAAGATAGGTTTACCATTAAAAATACTCTAATTCAACCTATTAAGACAATAAAGGAGAAAATCTTATGTGATCATTCTCAAGAGATGCAGAAAAATTATTTGGCAAAATTCAATACCCATTCATGGTAAAAAGTCTTAGCTAACTAGAATAAGAAGGGAATTTCTTCAATCTAAGCGACAGCATCTATTAACAAAAAAAGCTACAGTTAATATCATACTTAATGTTGAAAGGCTAAATGTTTTCCCCCTAAGATCAAGAACTAGACAACAGTGACTTTCACTACTCATATTCAACATTGTGCTGGAGATCCTAGCCAGTTTAATAAAGGGAAGAAAAAGAAATTTAAAAACATACATATTATAAGGGTAGAAATGAAATTTTTCATTTAGAAATGGCATGATTATGCAGAAAATCCTAAGATACCTACAAGAAAAAGCAGCTAAAAATAGGAAGTGAGTTTAGCAAGGTCACAGAATACAAGGTCAACAAACAAAGTCAACTGTACAAAGCAATATATTATTATAAATTAAAATGCGGAAGATATCATTTAAAAAAACATGAAGCACTTAGGGATAAATTTAATAAACTATGTGCAAGAATTATAAACTGAAAATAAAAAACTTTATTCAGAGAAATAAAAGGAGACAAAATAAATTGACATGCTGTATTCATGGATTGAAAGACTTGATATTGTTGAGATACAAATTTTCCTCAGAATTGATCTAAAGATTCAAGACAATCTTGATTAAAGTCTTAAGAATTATTTTTGTGGGAATTTTCCAGCTAAATTGTAAAATGTATGTGAAAATCCAAAAACCTTAGAATAGCCAAAACAATTTTGGAAAAAGGGAGAACAAAAGTTGTAGGACTTGCACTACCCAATTTGAAGACATACTACATGGCTATAATAATCAAGACAGTGTGATAATAGCATATGAAGAGACATATAGACCAGTGAAACAAAATAGAGAGTCCATAAATAGACTCACACATGTGTAGTCAATTGATTTTCATAAATAGTACCAAGGTAATTTAATCAGGAAAGGATAGCGTTTTCAACAAATTATGCTGGACCTTCACCATTACTTCAAACCATACACAAAAATTAACTCATGATAGATCATTGACCAAATGTAAAAGGCAAGACTCTAAAACTTCTAGAATAAAATACAGTAAAAAACGTTTACAATATTGGAGTAGGCAAAAATTCATTAAGACTCAAAAGCACAAAACATAAAGGGAAAAAATAGTGAATTGGGTTTCATCAAAATCAAAACCTCTCTCTTCAAAAGATACCATTAAGAAAATGAAAAGTCAAGTCACAGACTGGAATAAAATATTTACAATATATGTATCAGACAAAAAGAATATATCCAGGATAAATTAAAAATCTCTTACAATTCAATAATAATATAATTAATCCTATTTCAAAATGGACAAAGAATTTGAAGAGACATTTCTCCAAAGAATGTGGGGATGTAAAATTCTACAACCACTTTGGAAAACTATTTTAGAGTTTCTTAAAAAGTGAAACATATGCCTACCTATGGCCCAGCCATTTTAATCCTTGGTGTTTACACAAAATAAATGAGAACACGTGGCCACACAAAGACTTTTCATGAATATTAATAGCAGCTTTATTCAAAATAGCCAAAAATTTGAAACTGACCAAGTATCCATCAACAGGTGAATAGTAAGCATATTGTGGTATATTTATATAATACTACTCAGAAATAAAAAGGAATGTTTTATTCATACATGCAATGCCATGGATGACTATAAAAATCATTAAGTTGAGTGGAGAAGCCAGACATAAAGATGTAAAAGGATACTTACTGGGTTCCAGTTCAACATGGGACATAGGAGGATCCTGAACTCACCTACTCATATAGACATGAAAAATCTACAACTGCATACAGAACAATCTCCTCTTAAACAAAACACAAAAGCTAGCTGAGCGACTACTATACATTGGGTGAATGAAAAAAAACCCACATTAAAACGGTTAGGAATGGTTGAGACACAATCTTGCCATAAACCCCACCTCCAGCACAACAACCCACAATCAAGAGGGAACTCACAAACCTGAGCTTCTCCCTGAGGAGCAAAGGGTCTGAACCCTACATCTGGAACCCCAACTTTTAAGACCTACACCTGAGAGATGAGCTCTCAAAACTTCTAGCTTTCAAAGCCAATGGGGCTTGTGTCTATGAGACCCACAAGGTTATAGCAAACTGAGAAGCAGTTCTTAAAGGGCTCACACAGACTCATTCACCCCAGGCCCCAGCACAGAGTCAGGTGACTGAAAGCACCCAGACTTTCTGTGAAAGAGGTTTATTTGCCTATCATAAAGCATTGGCCTGAGGGCCAGGCATCTAATTTAATACACATATAGGGGCCTACAGAAACACTCTCCAAAGACAGAAGCCAGTGGGCACCATCTTTGAGCTCTCCCTCTGCCTTGCTCCAGTTGCTGGTATCTCCCAGAAAGGATCTTGTACCCTCATCTGGCACCCTAATTTTTGCAGCTACTACTCAGGGGACACTTCTAGATCACGTGGCTCTGGTGGCCAGCAGGGATTATGGCTGTGGGTCCCACAGGACTCTAACAAATGGACAAAGATTTCTTAATGATCTACAACCCCCAGGGCATTGTGCAGAGAAGTAACAGATTGAGGGGCCCAGGATTTCCCTGAAAGAGGCATATTAGCTTATATTCATTGCTGGAGCCTGAGGAGCAGGCTTCTAATTAAACACACATCTAAAGGCTCTCTGTAATCCTCTCCAGAGACCTCAGAGTGTGGGTGCTATGATAGTGCTCTACCTCTGCCCCACTCCAAGTCATCAGCGTCTCAAAAAGAAGGAGCTTGTTTATATGTCTGGCATCCCAATTTTTGAGTCTGCCACTCATAGGACACAGCCCTTGAGAACCTGGTTCTGGTGGTCAGGGGGATTGTGTTTCCAGGTTCAACAAGGTGGTAACAAACAAAGAAACAGTTTTTAACTGGCTATCACCCCAAGGTTCAATGCAGAGGGAGCAGACAGAAATGCCCATCTCCTAGTCTTCCCCTAAAAGAAGTATATTTGCATACTTTTAAAGTTGCTGTCTATGGGTCTGATTTCCAATCATCCTGAATCTAGGTGCAGACTGCAATCCTCCAGTTTGAGACACTGAAAGTCTTGGCACACCCTCAACTACTGTGAGCCACTAAGAACAAAGTAGGCTGCTTGGACGATCACAAAGATTTGAGAGACAAACAAGAGCTAGGGCAGGGTTAGACAATAAGTTTCATCTCCTACATGAGAACACCCCATCAAGACTGGAAGAGGTGGCTGTTTTATCTACTGGATAGATGTCAAAATAGAGAGTCAAGGAAAATGAAGGAACAAAGGAATATGTTCCAAGTGAAAGAGCAAGATAAGATCTCAATGAAACAGAAGTAAGTTATTTACCTAATAAAGAGTTCAAAATAATGGTCATAAGAATGCTTACCAAGCTCAGAATAAGAATGAACAAACAAAGTGAGAATTTCAACAGAGAAACAGAAAAAATAAGAAGGTACCAAAGAGAAGTCACAGAGCTAAAGAATAAAATAACTGAACTGAAAAATACACTAGAAGAGTTAAACAGTAGACTAGATGAAACAGAAGAAAGCATCAGTGAACTCAAAGATAGGGCAGTGAAACTCAACCAATCAGAGGAAAAGAATTAAAAAATTAAATAAAGTGAAGATAGCTTAAGGGACTTATAGGACAACATCAAATGGACAAACATTCACATTATAGGAGTCCCAGAAAGAGAAGAGAGACAGACAGGGGTGGAAAACTTATTTGAATAAATCATAGCTGAAAACTTCCCTAACATGGGGAAACAGACATCCAGATCCAGGAATCCCAGAGAATTCAAAATAAGATGAACCCAAAGAAGCCCACACCAAGACACAGTATAATTAAAGTGTCAAAAGTTAAAGACAAGGATAGAATCTTAAAAGAAGCAAGAGAAAAAGAACTTGCTACATACAAGGGAATCCCCATAAGACTACCAGCAGATTTTTGAGCAGAAACTTAGCAAGCCAAAAAGGAGTGGCACAATATATTCAAGTGCTGAAAGAAAAACCTGCCAACCAAGAATACTCTACCTGGCAAAGCTGTTCTTCAGAATTGAAGGAAAGATAAACAGTTTTCCAGACAAGCAAAAGCTAAAGGAGTTTGTCACCACTTGACTGACCTTACAAGAAGTGTTAAGGGGACTTCTTTAAGCTGAAACAAATGGATGCTAATTAGTAATAGAAAAACATGAAAGTATAAATTATCACTGGTAAAGGTAAATATATACTAAAATTCAGAATAATCTAATGTTGTAAAGGTGCTGGGTTAATCGCTTATAAAGCTAGTATGAAGGATAAAAGAGAAAAGTAGTAAAAATAACTATAACTACAGTATTTTGTTAATGGACACACAAGACAAAAGACATAAATTGTGACATCAAAAATGTAAAACATGGGGGGCCAGCCCAGTGGTATAGTGGTTGGGTTTGTGTGCTCTGCCTTGGCAGCCCAGGGTTCACTGGTTCAGATCCCAGGCGTGGACCTGCTCACCGCTCATCAGGTCATGCTGTGGTGGGCATCCCCCATATAAGGTGGAGGAGGATGAGCACAGATGTTGGCTCAGGGCCAGTCTTCCTCAGCAGAGCAGGGAGGATTGGTGGCAGATGTTGGCTCAAGGCTAATCTTCCTCACACACACAAATGTAAAACATGGAGAGGGGGAATAAAAATTTAGAGCTTTAGAATTCATTCAAAACTATGTTATCAACTTAAAATAGTCTGTTATGAATATAAGTTGTTTTATGTAAGCCTGATGGTAACCACAGAGGAAAAAAACCAATAGTAGATACACAGCAGAGAAAGAGAAAGAAATTTAAGCATACTGCTACAGAAAAACATCAAATCACAAAGGAAGAGAGCAAGAGAAGAAGAAAGGAATAAAGAATTAAAAAACAGCCAGAAAACAATTAACAAAATGGCAACAATTCTGTACCCATAAATGGTTACTTTTGATGTAAATAGACTAAATTCTACAATCAAAAAACATAGAGTGGGAGCTGGCCAGGTATCATAGCAGTTAAGTTCACATGCTCTACTACAGCAGCCCAGGGTTCGCCTGTTCAGCTGCCTGGCGCAGACCTGTGCACTGCTTATCAAGCCGTGCTGTGGTAGGTGTCCCACATATGGAGTGGAGAAAGATGGGCACAGACGTTAGGTCAGGATCAATTTTCCTCAGCAAAAAGAGGATTGGTAGCGGATGTTAGCTCAGGGCTAATCTTCCTCAAATATAGATGAATAAATAAATAAACATAGAGTGGCTGAATGAAAAGAAAAAAAGACCAGACCCATGTATATGCTTCCTACAAGAGACACATCCATATAAGGACAGGCAAAGACTGAAAGTGAAGGGATCACAAAGATATTCCATACAATTGGAAACCAAAACAAACCTGGGGTAGCTGTACGTCTATAAGACAAAATAGACTTTGAAACAAAGACTATAATAAGAGACAAAGAAGGTCACTTTATAATGATAAAAGGGTCAATCCAACAAGAGATTATAACATTTATAAATATTTATGCACTCAACATGGGAGCACCTACATATGTCAAGCAAATATTAACAGACCTAAAGGGAGAAATAGACAGCAATGAAATAATAGTAGGAGACTTCAACCTTATTTCATCAATGAATAGATCATCCAAACAAAAAATCATTAAGAAAACTTTGGATTCAATGACACATTAAACCAGATGGACTTAACAGACATATACAGAATATCCCATCCAAAAGCAACATTCTTCTCAAGCACAAATGGAACATTCTCCAAGATAGATCATGTGTTAGGCTACAAAACAAGTCTTAATAGATTTAAGAAGATTGAAATCACATCGAACATCTTTTCCAACCACAGTGGTAGAAACTAGAATTCTATTACAAGAATAAAACTGGAAAATTCACAAATATGTGGAGATTAAACACCATGATATTGAATACCAATGGGTCAGAGAAGAAATCAAAAGAGAGATAAAAAAAAAAAAACCTTGACACGGATGAACATGGGAAATATACCGAAACTCATGGAATGCAGCAAAAGCAGTCCTGAAAGGGAAGTTCATAGCAAAAAAAAAATTGCTTACATCAAGAAACAAGAGAGATCTCAAATAAACAACTTTACTTTGCACCTCAAGGAACTAGAAAAAGATGAATGAATGAAGCCCAAAGTTAGTAAAAGGAAGGAAATAATAAAGATCAGAGAGGAAATATATAAAATAGAGAGTATGAAGACAACAGAAAAGATCAATGAAACTAAGAGCTGTTTTTTTAAAAGATAAAGAAAATACACAAACTTTTAGCTAGAACCACCAAGAAAAAGAGAAAAGGGACTCAAATAAATAAAATCTGAAGTGAAAAAGATGTTACAAATGATAACATAGAAAGCCAAAGATCATAAGAGAACAATTATACACCAACAAATTGGACAACCTAGAACAAGTAGATGAATTCCTAGAAATATATAATCCACCTTGACTGAATCATGAAGAAACAGAAAATCTAAACAGACCTATTAATTATAAGAGGATTGAATCAGTCATCAAAAACCTTACAACACACAAAAGTCCAGGACCAAATGGCTTTACTGATGAATTCTACCAAACATTTAAAGAAGAATTAATACCAATCCTTATCAATCTGTTCCAAAAAATAAAGTGAAATAAGTCAGACAAAGAAGACAAACATGGAACAGTCTTACTTATGTGGAATCTAAAAAAACCCGAACATATACACAGAGAACAGATTGGTGGTCGTCAGAGGTGAGGGTAAAGGGTGTGAAAATTGGGTGAAGGAAGTAAAAAGGTACAAACTTTCAGTTGTAAAATAAATAAGTCACAGTTTGGTGACTATAGTTTAATATTGTATTGTATATTTGAAATTTGCTAAGAGAATAAGTCTTAAAACTTCTCATCATGAGAAAAAAACACTGTAACTATGTGTTGTGACAGATGTTACCTAGACTTATTGTGGTGATCCTTTCACAATATATACAAATGTCAAATCATCATGTTGTACACCTGAAACTAATATAATGTTATACCATTTGTATCTCAAGAAAAAATAGAATACTTACCATACAATTTTATATATCAAAACTGTAGGAAAGAAAAATAAAATATATGGTGATATAAAGCAAATCAGTGTTTGCCTAGGATCAGAAATGGGAGGAGGGGATTGACTGGGAAGGGGGACAAATTAATCTTTTTAGATAATGGAAATGCTCTATATCTTTGTTGTTCTGATGGTTATGTGAGAATATATACATTTGTAAAAATGCATCTAGCTGTACACTTAAAATGCATGTATTTTGTTATATATAAATTACACCTCAACAAACTTGATTAAAATCATGTTAGCTAGGGGGCCAGCCGGTGGTGTAGTGGTTAAGTTCACACACTCTGCCTCAGTGGCCCAGGGTTCACAGATTCAGATCCTGGGTGCGGACCTACACACCACTCATCAAGCCATGCTGTGGCAGTGTCCTTCATACAAAATAGAGGAAGACTGGCACAGAAGTTAGCTCAGCGACAATCTTCTTCAAGCAAAAAGGAAGATTGGCAATAGATGTTTGCTCAGGGCTAATCTTCCTCACCAAAAATAAATAAATAAAAAATAATATTGAAAAGGGCAAGTTTCAGAACACATACATTATGATTCCGTGTGTATAAATATCAAATAAACAGGCAAACTAGGACAATATATTCTTTAGGGATACATACATATGAGGTAAAAAAAAATATGCATAGATAGATAGATAAAAGAATTATTAAGCCAAAGTTCAGAGTAGTGATTTCCTCTGGGAAAAATGGAAGGGTGTTAGATAAGGGGTGCACAGGATGCTTTCAAGTTACTTACAGTGTTCTATTTTCTAAGATGGGTACTGAATACATGTGTTTGCTTTATCTATATTTTATTTTTGTTATTTAACATGCATATACTATATACTTTTTGTACAGAAGAACAAAAAATACAATCTTATTATGTCACCTCATTACTTAAAATTCTTTCTTATTTATTTGTTTATTTTGTTTATTTTCGGATGTACATCATAATATATTTCGAATTCTGTGTAGATTACGTCATGTTCACCACCCAAAAACTAATTATAGTCCATCCCCTCACACGTGAGCTTCATCACCCCTTTTGCCCTCCCGCCTCCCCCCTCCCCTATGTTAACCACCAATCCAATCCCCAATGCTATGTGTTTGTGGGTGTTTTTATCTTCTACTTATGAGTGAGATCATATGGTATTTGACTTTCTCCCTCTGACTTATTTCACTCAGCATAATACCCTCAAGGTCCATTCACGTTGTCACAAATGGCCGGATTTCATCATTTCCTATGGCTGAATAGTAGTCCATCGTGTATAAATACCACATCTTCTTTATCCATTCGTCCCTTGATGGGCATCTAGGTTGCTTCCAAGTCTTGGCTATTGTGTATAGTGCTGCAATGAACACAGGGGTGCAAGTATCTTTATGCCTTTGTGTTTTCAAGTTCTTTGGATAAATACCCAGCAGTTGGATAGCTGGATCATATGGTAGATCTATCCTTAATTTTCTGAGGATACTCCATACTGCTTTCCATAGTGGTTGCACCAGTTTGCACTCCCACCAGCAGTGAACAAGGGTTCCCCTCTCCACATCCTCTCCAACCTTTGTTGTTTCCTGTCTTGTTAATTATAGCCATTCTGACCGGAGTGAGGTGATACCTCATTGTAGTTTTGATTTGCATTAACCCGATGGCTAATGATGTTGAGCATCTTTTCATATGCCTGTTGGCCATCCGTATATCTTCTTTGGAGAAATCTCTGTTCAGATCTTTTGCCCATTTTCTAATTGGATTGTTGTTTTTTTGTTGTTGAGCTGTATTAGTTCTTTGTATATTTTGGATATTAACCCCTTATCTGATATATGGTTTGCAAATATCTTCTCCCAATTGTTATGTTGTCTTTTCATTTTGTTGATGGTTTCCTTTGCTGTGCAGAAGCTTTTTAGTTTGTTGTAGTCCCATTTGTTCATATTTTCTTTTGTTTCCCTTGTCCAGTCAGACAAGGGACTTGAAAATATGCTGCTCAGAATGATGTCAAAGAGCGTACTGCCTATGTTTTCTTCTAGAAGTTTCATGGTTTTGGGTCTTACATTCAAGTCTTTAATCCATTTTGAATTGATTTTTGTGCATGGTGTAAGGGAATCGTCTACTTTCATTCTTTTGCATGTGGCTATCCAGTTTTCCCAACACCATTTATTGAAGAGACTCTCCTTTCTCCATCATATGCTCTTGGCTCCCTTATCAAATATTAGCTGTCCATAAATGTGTGGGCTTACTTCTGGGCTCTCAATTCTGTTCCATTGATCTGTGTGTCTGTTTTTGTGCCAGTACCATGGTGTTTTGGTTACTATGGCTTTGTAGTGTCTTTTGAAATCAGGGAGTGTGATACCTCCAGCTTTGTTCTTTTTTCTCAGGAATCCTTTGGCTATTCAGGGTCTTTTGTTGTTCCATATAAATTTTAGGATTCTTTGTTCTATTTCTGTGAAGAATGTTTTTGGATCATTGCCTAAAATTCTTGATTGGCTCCCCCTGCACTTAGAGTAAAATCCCAATTCTTTCCATAGTCTAGAAAATCAAGCCCCTCACCTGTTTCAATTCACAGCACCCCTCTCTGCCCACTACAATACAGGAAAAATTACCTTCTTTTCTCTTCCTTTCCTGCCTTCAGGGCTTAGGTCTTCATTTTATTTCTACCTGATACTATTCTCCAAGATTTTTCACAGGGTTGATTCATTATTTTTCAGATCTCAGCTCAAATGCTATCTTCTCAGTGAATCCTTCTGAAGTGTTTTTAAAAATGTCTTCAAATTCTTTGACACTCTTGCCATCAAGAGGTGAAGTTTATGTCCCATCCCCTCAAAAATGGGCAGGGCTTTTGTGACTGCCTCAATGAATAGAATGCAAGAAAAGTGATATTGTCTGGCTTCCATGGCTAGGCCATGAAAGATGTTAAAGCTTTCATGTGCCTTTCTCTCAGGATGCACTCCTGGGAACCACCACATACAAAGTCCAGCTATCCCGAAGCCACCATACTGGAGAATTCACATGGAGAAACAACATAAAAATAACAAGAGATGCTGGAGGAGCCCCCTGTTGTTTGAATCTTCCAACCTATGTATCAGACACGTGAGTGAAGTCTCCAAGATGTCTCCAGCACCACTGCCATCTGACAGCAACCACATAAGAGACCAATTAAGAACCCTTAACCAAGCCAAATCAACCCCAAGATCTGTGTGAGGTAATAATAATAAATGATTTTTGTTGTTTATTATTACTAAGTTTGGGGTAGTTTGTTACACAGCTGTGACTAACCAGAACTTCTTCCATGAGCAATCTATCTGAATTTGTGTCCTCTAAACTAATTTCTCTATATGGTATCATTAAATTAATTTCCTTCATAGATTAAATCTTAATCTTAACATTTTTTATATGTTTAATTGTGTATTGTCTATTTCTTCCTATGAGATGTAAGCTCCAGAAACTAGAATATTGACTAACATGCAGTGGGCTTTTAATAAACATTTTTAAATGAATGAATAAATAGGAGGGAGGGCTGAATCAGAGAGAGGGAGAAAGCACTCTTCTTACCAGGTTTTTTCTGAGGCCACACCCAGAGATGCTGGACCACACTTGATCACTTTATCCCCACAGTTTAACTTTCTCTGAACCACCCTCCAAACCGACCCTGTCTCCCTTTCCGTGTTTCCGTCCTTGAAGTGCTTTAGTTGTTCTCACCTTCAGGAAGCCCTCTCTGTGGCCCCACCTCATCCTGGCACACCTCTTGCTGAGACCTTATTGTGTAGCATTAAAAGTATTGGTTATGCATCTGTGTCTTTGAAGATATGGGATTCATCCCCATACCCCAGCACCTAATAAAACAAATCTAGCATATAGCAGGTGTTCAGAAACCAGTTGTTGAATTGAACTGGAGAGTTGGCCTTTTAATAAGTCTGATCTCTAGGGATTCCTCTAGTGTAGCAGGTGCCATGACAGACTTAGGTGGAACTATGGCCCTGTGGGCTAGGCTGAAATGGATCCAGCTCCTGTGGATAGTGTTATAGTTGCCTCTTAGTCTCCCCATTGGTGAGGGAGGGATTTCCACTCTTGGGTTACAGAGATGACCAAACACATGACACCCAGCACTGAATGGAGGAGATCAACAGCAGTTTAATTCCATTATGGTCAGAGAGCAGACATTGTATCTTTTAAATTTGTTAAAGGGTGTTTTGTGGTCCAGAATGTGGTCTACCATGGTGAATGTTCTACACGTGCTTGAGAAGAATATGTATTCTGTTGTTGCTAGATGAATTAGTAGATAGATGTCAATTAAAACCAGTTGATTGATGACACCATCGAGTTCAACTATGTTGTTACTGATTTTCTGCCTGCTGGACCTATTTCTGATAGAGGGGTTTAGAAGTCTCCAACCATGATAGTGGATTCATCTGTATCTCTTTGCAATTCCATTAGTTTTTGCCTCACATAACTTGACATCCGATTATTAGGCACATACACATTAAGGATTGTTAAGCCTTTGTGGAGAGTTGACCCCTTTATTATTATATAACGCCCTTTTTATCCCTGTTGACTTTCCTTACTTTGAAGTCTTCTCAGTCTGAAATTAATATAGCTACTCCTGCTTTCTTTTAATTTGCATTAGCTTGGTATATTTTCCTTCACTCCTTTATTTTTAATCTATATGTATCTTTATATTTAAAACGGGTCCCTTAAAGAATAGAATGGTGGTTGCTAGGGGCTCAGGGAGGGAGAAATGTTGAGAGGTTGGTAAAAGAATACAAACCTTCAGTTACAAAATGAATAAGTTCTGAGGACCTAATGTATAGTAGGGTGACTATAGTTGATAATACTGTATTATATAATTGAAATTTTCTGAGAGAGTAAATCTTAAGTATTCTTATAAAAAAAAGAAAGGTAAATGTGTGAGGGATGGATGTGTGAATTAACTCAATTGTGAGAATCCCATCACAGTGTATGTGTATATCAAATTATGTTGTACACTTTATATTACAATTGTATTTGTCAATTAAACCTCAACACAGCTGAAAAAAAGAAAGTGGGTTTCTTGTAGACAATATGTAATTGGGTCTTGTTTTTTGGTACACTTTGACAATCTCTGTCTTTCAATTGGTATATTTAGATTATTGATGTTTAGAGTGATTATTGATATAGTTGGATTAATATCTATTACTGTTTTCTATTTCTTGCACTTGTTCTTTGTTCCTATTTTTGTCTTCCACTCTTTTTCTGCTTTTTGTGGTTTTAATTGAGCATTTCATATGATTCCATTTTCTCTTCTTTCTTAGCATATTGGTTTTACTTCTTTACGTTTTTTAGTGGCTGCCCCATAGTTTGAGATACACATTTACAGATAATCCAAGTCCACTTTCAAATAACACTATACAACTTCACAGGTAATGCGAATACCTAATAATAACAGTATAATCCTAATTTCTCCATCTTGTTTCTTGTATCATTGCAGTCATCCATTTCACTTATACATAACCATAACTAACTAACTATATATATATATACACACACACACATAAAATATATACAAAAGCATACATACTCAAATATATTGTTGCTATTATTATTTTGAACGAATTATCTGTTATATCAATTAAGAATAGGAAAAATAAAAGTTTTTATTTATTTTCGCTTATTCTTTTTTCAATGCTTTTTTAGTTTGCTTTATGTAGACCTGAGTTTCTGACCTATATTATTTTCCCTCTCTCTAAAGAACTTCTTTTAACATTTCTTGCAAAGCAGGTATACTGGAAACAATTCCCTCAAGTTTGTTTGTCTGAAAAGACCTTTATTTCTCCTCCACTTTTGAAGGATAATTTTGAAGGGTATAGAATTCTGTATTGGTAGGGTTTTTTCTCTTGACAATTTAAATATTTCACTCCACTCTCCTCTCATTTGCATGGCTTCTGAAAATAAGTTTGATATAATTCCTATCTTTGTTTCTCTATAGGTAAGATATTTTTTCCTCTTGCTCCTTTCAGGATTTTTTCTTTATTTTTGATTTTCTGTAGTTTGAAAATGATATGCTTAGGGGTAACTTTTGGCATTTATCTTGCTTGGTGTTCTCTGAGCTTCCTGGATCTGTGGTTTGTTGTCTTACATTAATATGGAGAAATTCTCAGTCACTACTATTTCAAATAGTTCTTCTGTTCCTTTCCCTGTTTCTTCTCCTTCTGATATTCCCATTATACATGTTACATCTTTAGTAATTGTCTACAGTTCTTGATTGTTCTGCTTTTTTTTTTTCAGTCTCTGTTCTCTTTGCTTTTCAGTTTTTGAGGATTTTATTGATATATCCTGTAGTTCAGAGATTCTTTCCTTAGCTCTGTTCAGCTTACTAATAAGCCCCTTAAAGGTATTATTTATTTCTGATATAGTGTTTTTTATCCTTAGAGTTTCTTCTTGGTACTTTCTTAGGATTTCCATCTCTCCACTTGTATTGCCCTTCTGTTCTTGCATGCTGTCTACTTTATCCATTGGAGCCCTTACCAGATCAATCATAGCTTTTTTAAAATTCTCAGTCTAATAATTCCAACATCCCTGCCATGTCTGATTCTGAGACTTGCTCCATCTCTTAAATGGCCTCTTGGTATGGCATAATTTTTTGATAGCTGGACATAATGCACCTGGCAAAGGGAACTGCTGTAAATTGGCCTTTAGTAATGTGGTGGTGAGGTGTGTGGGGGGGGGAGAAGAAGCATTCTGTAGCCTATGATTAGGTCTTAATATTTCAGTGAGCCTATGCCTCTGGACTATGAACTTAACAAGAGTTTCTCAGTTTTTTTCTCCCCCCTCAGGTGGGACAGGATGGCTATAATGGGCAGGAGTTGGTTATTTCCCTTCTCCCACATGGTAGACTAGAGCTGACTGAATTTGGGTATTTCCCTTCCCCAAGTCAGTTAGGTTTTGATAATAGCCCAGGAGGTTAGGTTTTAGTTAACTAGTTTCCCCTGAGGGCAGGTCTTGTTGAGAAGAATGGAGTGCTGTTCTTTCAGAGTGCTCATGTGTTTCAAAATGGTTTGTTTTCCTCTGCCTCTGCCAGAAGCATGGGAGGATATTTCTCTGATATTTACTGTGGGAACCTGATCAATCTCCTGTAGGTAAATCATTACTGTGGAGGCCCACCAATGACTGGGTCCCCCTGGAATTTTTACTCTCAGTGTTGTCCACACTGAGCATCCAGCCATTCATCAATTACAGTTCAGGTTTTATTAACCTAGCACTGGTTCCTGTGGAGGATTCCATTGGTGAATCTCTGTTCTGATAAGCCATGACTCCCTTTATTTGCCTCTTTTTCTCTCCACTCCTGGGGACAGCAGTTTTTCCTGTGTCTTCCCCCACTTATGGATCCAAGAGGAGGTGTTGATTTTTCAGTCTGTTCAGCTTTTCACTTTTTGTTGGAATAAAGTGGCAATATACAAGCTCCTTTCACACAGAACCAAAGTCTTGGAAACATTTTTATTACCTCATAAGAAACCCCTGTATCCATTAAGCAGTCATGCCAATGTTCTTCTTCCCCTACCCCCTGATATCCACCAATCTACTTTCTGCTCCCACAGATTTAACTACTCTAGATATTTCATATAAATAGAATGATATAATATATGACTTTTTGACCTTCTTTCACCTAGTGTAATGCCTTCAAAGTTCATCCATGTTTTAGCACTTATCAATATTTTGATTATTTTTATTGCTATATAATATTTCATTGTATGAATATACCACATTTGTTTATCCATTAATCCGTTGATGAACTTTTGGGTTTTTTCCCACTTTTAGCTACTATGAACTCAGGTATAAGTATTTGAGTGCCTACTTTCAATTCTTTTGGATATACCTCGGAGTAGACTTGCTGGTTCGTATGGTAATTCTATGTTTAACTTTCTGAGGAATGACTATATTGTCTTCCACAGCAGCTGCACAATTGGACATTCCCACTAACAATGTACAAGGGTTCCAATTTCTCCATCTCCTCATCAACACTTGTTTTTGAATTTTTTGTTGTAGCCACCCTAGTGGGTGTGAAGTGGTATCTCATTGTGGTATTGATTTGCACTTCCCTGATGGCTAGTTATGTTGAGCATCTTTTCTTGCGCTTATTGGCCATTTATATAACTTCACTGGAGATATGTCAATTTAACTCATTTGTCCATTTTAATTAGGTTGTTTGTCTTTTTGTCATTGAGTTTTAAGCATTCTTTATATATTCTGGATACTAGAGCCTTAGCAAGGTTGTGATTTGATAATATCATCTCCCATTCTATAGGTTGCCTTTTCACTTTCTTGGTAATGTCCTTTGATGCACAAAAGTTATTTTTTTTAATTTTCATGAAGTGTAATTTATTCTGTTTTTCTTTTGTTATCTGTCCCTTTGGTGTCACATCTAGGAATCCATTGCCAAATACAATGTCATGAAGATTTACTCCTATATATTCTTCTAAGAGTTTGCCATGGTCAATTTTATGTGTCAACTTTACTTCGCTATGGTGCTTAGATATGTGAAGAAACATTATTCTGGATATTTCTGTGAGGTTGTTTTTGGATGAGGTTAACATTTATTTTTTAACAGCTTTATTGAGGTATAATTGATATACAAAAAACTGCACATATTTCATGTATGTAATTTGACAAGTTTGGACATATGCATACACCCATAAAACCATCACCATAGTCAAGGTAATAAACATATTCACCACCTCCAAAATTTTCCTTGTGCCCCTTTGGTTTTTTTGTGGTAAAAATATTTAACATGAGATCTCCCCGCTTAACAAATTTTTTAAATGCATAATACAGTATTGTTAACCATAGGTACTATGTTGTACAGCAGATCTCTAGAACTTATTCATCTTGAATAATTGAAATTTTATGCCCATTGAAAAACAACACCTCATTTACCCCTGCCCTTGGCAACCATAATTCTACTGTCTGCTTGATGAGTTTGATTACTTTAGATACTTCATATATGTGGAATCATGTAGTATTTGTCTTTCTATAACTGATTTATTTCACTTATAATGCTTTCCAGGTTCATTCATGTGAATACATATGGTGGAATTTCCTTCTTTTTTGTTGCTTAAAAATATTCCATACTATGAATATACCATATGTATTTTCTTTATCAGATCATCCATTGATAGACACACAGGTTGTTTCCATATCTTAGCTATTGCAAATGATGTTGCAATGAATGTGGGAGTGCAGATATCTCTTCAAACTCTTGTTTTCAATGATTTGGGGTAAACACCTAGAAGTGAGATTGCTGGATCACATGGTAGTTCTATTTTTAAATTTTTGAGGAACCTGAATACTGTTTTCCATAACAGCCGCCCCATTTTGCATTCCCACCAACAGTGCACAAGGGTTCCAATTTCTCCACATCCTTAAAAACACTTGCTGGGGCTGGCCCCATGGCCGAGTGGTGAAGTTCACGTGCTCTGCTGCAGGCGGCCCAGTGTATTGTTGGTTCGAATCCTGGGCGCGGACATGGCACTGCTCATCAAACTATGCTGAGGCAGCGTCCCACATACCACAACTAGAAGGACCCACAAAGAAGAACATACAACTATGTACTGGGGGGCTTGGGGAGAAAAAGGAAAAAATAAAATATTTAAAAAAAACACACTTGCTAACTTTTGTTTTTTTAATAGCCATCCTAGCAGGTGTGGGGTGATATCTCAATGTGGTTTTGATTTGAATTTACTTGATAATTATTGATGTTGAGCACATTTTCATATAACTATAGGGCATTTGTATGTCTTCTTTGGAGAAATATCTATTCAATTCCTTTGCCCATTTTATAATTGGATTATTTGTCTTTTTGCTATTGAGTTGTAGACATTCCTTGCATATATTGGATATTGTCCCCTCATCAGGTGTATGGATGAAGTTAACATTTAAGTCAGTGGACATTAGGTAAAGCAGATTGCCCTCCAAAATATGGGCGAGTCTCATCCAATCAGTTGAAGGCCTGACAGAATAAAAGACTGATCTCCCTTGAGCAGGAGGGATTTCTGCAGCATATGGCAGCAACATTTGTTGAAGAGATTCTCCTTTCCCTATTGAATGGACTCAGAATCCTTGTCAAAAATCACGTGGCCATAGCTAAATGGGTTTATTTCTGGATTCTCAATTCTATTCCATTGGTCTATATGTCTATCCTTATACTAGTACCATGCTATTTTGATTATTGTAGCATGGAATTAAGTTTTGAAATTGGAAGTGTGAGTCCTGTGATTTTTTCTTTTTCAATAGCATTTTGGCTTTTTGTAGCCCCTTGCAGTTCCACATGAATTTAAGATCAGCTTTTCCATTTCCGAGAAAAAAAAAAGGCTGTTGGACTTTAAATAGGGATGGTACTGAATCTGTAGATCATTTTTAGTAGTATTGCCAACATAACAATATTCTCTTCCAATCCACAAACACAGGATGTCATTCCACTTATTTAGGTCTTCTGTAACATCCTTAGCAATGTTTTGCAGTTTTCAAAGTCCAAGTCTTTCAACTGCTTGGTGAAATTTATCCCTAGGTATTTAATTCTTTTGGATGCTATTTTAAATGGAATTGTTTTTCAGGATTTTTCATTGCTAGGGTATACAAATACATCTGATTTTTGTGTATTGATCTTGTATCCTGAAACTTTACTGAATATGTTGGTTGTGGGTTTGTCATATATGGCCTTTATTGTGTTGAGGTACTTTCCTTATATATGCATTTTATTGAGAGTTTTTATCACAAATGGATATTGGATTTTGTCAAATGCTTTCTCTGCATCTATTGAGATGATCTTGTGATTTTTATTCCTCTTTTTATTAATGTGGTGTATCAGACTGATTGATTTACAGATGTTGAACCATACCTTGGTCTCTGGTATAAATCCCACTTGATCATGGCGTATGATCTTTTTAATGTATTGCTATATTTGGTTTGTTAATTATTTGTTGAGGATTTGTGCATCTATGTTTAACAGCAATATTGGCATGTAATTTTCCCACTTTGTGTTTTCCTTGTCTGGTTTTGGGATCAGGGTGATGTTCACCTCCTAGAATGAGTTAGAAAGTGTTCCATCTTCTTTAATTTTTGGAATATTTTGAAAATGATAGGTATGAAATCTTCTTTGAATGATTTGTAGAATTCTCCAGAGAAGCCATCTAGTCCTAGACTTTTGTTTTTTGGGAGGTTTTTGATTAATGTTTCATTCTCTTTATTTGTGATTGGTCCATTCAGATTCTTTATTTCTTTTTGATTCAGTTTTGTGGAGTGCTATAAGTGTAAGAATTTATCCTTTTTTTTTAGGTTATCCAGTTTGTTGGCATATAATTTTTCATAGTCTTCTCTTATAATCTTTTTTTATTTCTCTAGTGTCCATTGTAATTTCTCCTCTTTCATTTCTAACTTTATTTAAGCCTTCTCTCTTTTTTTCTTATTGAGTCTGCCTAAGGGTTTGTCAATTTTGTTTATCTTCTCAAAGAACCAGCTCTTAGTTTCCTTGATCCTTTCTACTGGCTTTTTAGTCTTTGTTTCATTTATTTCTGCTCTAATTTTTTATTATTTCCCTTCTCCTGCTGACTTTGGGCTTTGTTTGTTTTTTTCTAGTTCTGTTAGGTGTAGTTTAAGATTACTGGTTTGAGATTTTTCTTGTTTGTTGAGGAGGTTGGCCTGTATTGCTTTGAATTTCCCTCTTATAACTGCTTTAGCTGCATCCCATATGAGTTGGTATATTGTATTTTCATTTTTCTCCAGGTATTTTTTCACATCTCCTTTGATTGTTTCATTGATCCAGTGGTTGTTTAGTAGCACATTGTTTAGTCTCCACGTATTTGTGACTCTCTCAGCTTTTTCTTGTCATCGATTCCTAGTTCCATAGCATTGTGGTTGGAAAAGAGGCTTGATATGATTTCAATCTTCTTAAATTTATTGAGGCTTGCCTTCTTTCCCAACACATGATCTATCTTTGAGAATGTTCCAGGTCCACTTGAGAAGAATGTGTATTCTGATGTTTTTGGATGGAATGCTATC
This sequence comes from Equus quagga, assembly GCF_021613505.1. NCBI lineage: Eukaryota > Metazoa > Chordata > Mammalia > Perissodactyla > Equidae > Equus > Equus quagga. Next base: position 64,897,622 of record NC_060276.1, on the reverse strand, counting down.
TCTATACGTATACATAAAGTCCCTCTGATCAAGTTTTTCATTTAAATCCAGTATGTTCTTGTTAACTTTCTGTCTGGGTGGTCTATCCATCGATGTAAGTGGAGTGTTCAGGTCTCATACTATTATTTTGTTGCTGTTAATTTCTCCTTTTAGGTCTGTTAATAGTTACTTTATACACTTTGGTGGTCCTTTGTTAGGTACATATATATTCATAGGTGTTATGTCCTCTTGGTGGAATGTTGCTTTTATCATTATATTCTGCCCCTCTTTGTGTCTCATCGTCTTTTTTATCTTGAAGTCTTCTTTGTCCAATATAAGCACGGTAACAACTGCTTTCTTTTGTTTGCCATTTTCTTGGAGTGTTGTCTCCCATCCTTTCACTCTGAGTCTAGGTTTGTCTTTAGAGCTGAGATGTGTTTCCTGGAGGCAGCATATTGTTGGGCCTTGTTTTTTTAATATATGCAGCCACTCTGTGTCTTTTGGTAGGAGAATTTAATCCATTTACAGTTAAAGTGATTATTGATATATGAGGGCTTAATACTGCCTTTTTAATCTCTTGTTTTCCAGTTGTTCTATATTTCCATTGTTTCTTTTCCTTTGTAGTTCTGACTGCCATTTCAGTTTCGTGGTCTTCTGTGGTGGTTTTCTCTTTATTTATGAATTATGGCTCTCCTCTGATTTTTTGTTTAGCAGTTATTGTGAGGTTTGTATAAAAGTTCTCCTATATGGGATAGGTCATTTTTTGATAGCCTCTTATCTTCATTAGTCTAAGTAGGTTCCATCCCTTTCTCATTCCTCTTCTGAGTTATTGTCAAAAGTTATTCCGTTTTGTGTTGTGAGTTTGTGACTAAGTTGAAGTTTTTATACTTACTTTTGATGCTTGCTGTCCCTTTATCTTTTAAGTCATAATCAAGATTTTGCTACCCTGTTCTGAAAGAAAGCTGCAGTTTTCTGATTTTGTCTATTTATCTCCTTGTTCAAAGCTTTGTGGATCCCTGCCTTTTTGTTTCAGGTGTGAGGGCATCCTTGATCATTTCTTGCAGGGGAGGTCTAGTGGTGATGAACTCTGTAGATTTTGTTTATCTAGGAAAGTTTTTATTTCTCCATTGTATCTGAAGGATAGTTTCATTGGATAGAGTATTCGTGGCTGAAAATTTTTATCTTTCAGTATTTTGAATATATCATTCCATTCTCTCCTAGTCTGTGAAGTTTCTGCCAAGAAATCCACTGAAACCCTGATAGTGGTTCCTTCATAGATTATTTTCTTCTGCCTTGCTGCCCTTAATATTTTTTCTTTGTCATTGACTTTTGCCAGTTTTGCTAGTATGTGCCTTGAAGAAGGTCTTTTTGCATTGATGTAATTAGGAGTTCTATTGACTTCATGTATTTGTAAGTCCAGTTTCTTCCCCAGTTTTGGAACGTTCTCAGCTATTATTTCTTTGAACAAGTTGTCTGCTCCTTTCTCCCCCGCTTCTTCCTCTGGAATACCTATAATACTTATGTTGCTTTTCTTAATTCAGTCAGATATTTCTCAAAGAATTCCTTCATTTTTTAAAATCTTAGTTCTCTCTTCTCCTCCACCTGAAGCATTTCTATATTTCTATCCTCTAAATTATTAATTCCTCTATAACATCAGCTCTATTTTTTAAGGATTCTAGATTATTTATTACCTCATTAATTGTGTTCTTCATATCCAGAATTTCTGCTTGGATTTTTTTTTTATAGTTTCAGTCTCTGCTTGGATTTTTTTTTATAGTTTCAGGTGAAGTATTCCTTCTGCTCATTAATTTTATTCCTGAGGTCACTGAACTGTCTTTCTGAGTTTTCTTGTAACTCATTGAGTTTCTTTATGACACTGTTTTGAAAATCTGTCATTTAGATTGTAAATTTCTGTGACTTCATGGTTGATTTCTGAAGACTTGTCATTTTCCTTCTGCTCTGAATTGTTACTGTAGTTTCTCATGGTGTTTGATGAACTAATCCTTTACCAGCACATTTGTGGTAGTATCAGGTTTCAGATTCCACCTACTATGATGGGGGGCAAGCAGGAGCTGTGTTTCTGATCCCACCCATCTGCTGGAACTTGCGCAGGTACAGTGGGCACTCCTGCAGGCCAGGAAAGCGTTCATGCCTGGGCTCAGGGTTGTTTCTGCCTCTTCTTACAGTCTTACTGAGGCATGTTCCCACTTGTAGTGCCACAGCAGCACTATGGGTGCTCCCCCCCAGCCAGGAAAACTTTTGAATGCATGCACAGATCTGCCACTGCCTCTTCTTACTGCCTCTTCTTACACAAGCACAGTCCACTGTCCTTGGTGGGCAGGGCTTTGTGTTGTCTGAGTTGGGGCCACACATGGTGACTGCAGCAGCACGGTGGGCACTCCTATTAGCTGGGAAGTCATATGCACATGCGTTCAGGGCTGCCACCACCTCTTGTTACCATTGCTCCCAAGCACATTCCCATATGAGGGTCTGCAGTGGCACTGTGGGTACTCTACCCCCCTGGAATGCGTTCATGCACATGTGCAGATCTGCCACCACCTCTTCTTACAGTTTTGCCAATGCATGAGCAGGGCCACAGCAGCACTGTGTGTGCTCCTGCAGCTGGGAAAGGGTTTGCTTATGCACATAGGGCTGCCGGGGAAGGGTAGGGGAACACTCACCTATCTCCACTACTCCTCAGGAACCCAGTCCATCCACCTTCAGATATATATCTGTGTGGTTCTTTCAGGTGTCTTGTACTGTGTGTGTATCCTCCATTGGCCAATGAATGTTCATTTAGTTTTAATTCAAAGGGGGAGAGATAAAGGGAATAGCTCACTCTGCCATGTTCCTGACATCACTTATTATTTCTTTTTTAATGTACACATTTACAGCTATGAATGTCCCTCCAAGCACTCCTTTCACTGAATCCCATAAGTTTTGGTATGTTGAGTTTTTGTTTTCACTTGTCTCAAAGCATTTTTTTCCAGCTTTATTGAGATATAATTGACATACAGTGCTGTATAAGTTTGAGGTATACACATAATGATTTGACTTACATATATCATGAAATGATTACCACAATAAATTTAGCTAACATCCGTCGTCTCATATAGATACAAAAATAATAATAAAAAGAGGGGCTGGCCCCATGGCTGAGTGGTTAAGTTAGCGCACTCCACTGCAGGCAGCCCAGTGTTTCGTGGGTTCAAATCCTGGGTGTGGACATGGCACTGCTCATCAAACCACGCTGAGGCAGCGTCCCACATGCCACAACTAGAAGGACCCACAATGAAGAATATACAACTATGTACCAGGGGGTTTTGAAAAAGGGAAAAATAAAATCTTTAAAAAAATGAAAAAAATAAAAAGAAAAAAATTTTTTTCTTTTGATGAGAACTCTTAGGGCCTACTCTCTTAACAACTTTCAAATACAGATCTACCTTGACTTACAATGTGGTTACATCCTTATAAACCCATTGTAAGTTGAAAATATTGTAAGTCAAAAATTCACTTAATACATCTAATCTTCCAAACATAGCTTAGTCTCACCTACATTAAACATGCTCAGAACACTTATATTAGCCTGCCATTGGGCAAAATCATCCAACACAAAACCTAGTGTTAAATATCTCATGTAATTTATTGAATACTGTGCTGAAAGTGAATAACAGAATGGTTGTATGGGTACAGAATGGTTTTAATATTGGTTGTTTACCCTGGTGATCATGTGGCTGTGGCTCACTGCCACTGCTCAGCATCATGAGAGAGTATCATACCGCATATTGCTAGCCTGGGAAAAGATCAAAATTCAAAATTCAAAGTACAGTTTCTACTGAATGCATATCACTTTCACACCATTGTAAAGTTGAAAAATCTTAAGTCAAACCAGCATGAGTCAGGGACCATCTGTTTACCACACAGCAGTGTTAACTACAGCCATCATGATGCACATTACATCCCTAGTACTTTTTTATCTCACTATTGGAAGTTTGTAACTTTTGACCATCTTCATCCAATTTCCCCTCTCTTTACCCCCCACCTCTGGTAACCCTAAATCTGATCTCTTTTTCTATGAGTTTGGCTTTGTTTCTTTTATAGATTCCACATATATGTGAGATTATAGAGTATTTGTCTCTCTGTCTTATTTCACTTGGCATAATGCCCTCAAAGTCTGTTTATGTTGCTGTAAATGGCAAGATTTCCTTTTTTTGGCTGAATAGTATTCCAAAGTATTTTCTAATTTCCTTTGTGAGTTCTTCTTTGAACAATTGCTTGCTCAAGAGTGTGTTGTTGAATATATGCATATTTGTGAATTTCTGAAGTTTCTGTGTTATTGATTTCTAGTTTCATTCCATTGTAGTTGGTGAACATGCTTTCTATGATTTCAATCTTTTTAATTTATTCAGATTTATGTTGTGGCATAATATGTGGTCTATCCTGAAGACTGAACCATGTGCACTTGAGGAAAATATGCATTCTGGTATTGTTAGGAGGAGTGTTCTGTGCATTTCTGTTGGATCTAGTTTATTTATAGTGTTGTTCAAGTCCTCTATCTCCTTATTGATATTCTGTCTAGTTGTTCTGTCCATTATTGATAGTGGGGCATTGAAGTCCCCAACTATTATTATAGAACAGTCTTTTTTGCCCATCAATTCTGTCAAGGTTTACTTCATACATCTTGGGGCTGTGAGTTTTAGTGTGGTTTTTTTGGTGTGTACATGTTTATAATTATTATATGTCCTTGAGGAATTGATCTTTTACCAATATTTAATGTCCTTATTTGTTTTTATTAGCAGTCTTTAACCTACGTCTATTTTTTTAATATTAGTATAACCATCCTAGTTCTTATTTGGTTACTATTTGAATGAAATATAATTTTCTATCTGAAACTTTCAATCTACCTTTGCCTTTGGATCTAAAGTTATTCTCATAGATATCATATAGTTGGAGCATAATTTTTTAATCTTTTCTTCCAATTTCTACTTTTTTTATAGATAAATGGCAAATGGTATTTATTTATTTATTTAGCTATTTTTACCATGTTAACCATTTTTAGGTGTACAGTTCAATAGTGTTAAGCATATTTACATTATTGTGAAACAGATTCCCAGAGCTTTTTCATCTTGCAAAACTGAAATGCTATACCCATTAAACAACAACTTTCCTTTTCCTCTCCACTCACCCCCTGGTACTCACTATTCTATTTTCTATCTCTATGAATTTGGCTACTTTAGATTTCTCATATAAGTGGAAACATACAGTATTTGTCTTTTTGTGACTGGCTTATTTCACTTACAGTGATGTCCTCAAGTTTCACCCATGTCGTCACGTGTCAGAATTTCCTCCCTTTTTAAGGTTGCATAACATTCCATTTTATGTATATACCACATTTTCTTTATCCATCCTTCTGTCGATGGACATTTCGGTTGCTTCCACCTCTTGGCTATTGTGACTAATGCTGCAATGGACATTGGTATGCAAATACTTCTTTAAGACCCTACTTTCAGTTCCTTGGATATATACCAGAAGCAGAATAGCTAGATTATATGTTAATTTATTTTTTTATTTTTTGAGGAATCACCATAGTATTTCCCATAGCAGGTGCACCACTTTACATTCCAACTTACAGTGCACAAGCGTTCTAATTTTTCCTTGCCAACACTTGTTATTTTCTGGGAGGGTTTTTGATAGTGGCTATATTGGTCAGGGATGTCCTGTGAAACAGAAACATTTGGATGTGTGTGTGCTTATGAAAAGATTTATTATAAGGAATTGGCTCATGAAATTATGGGGGCTGAAAAACCCCAATATCTGCAGGATGAGTTGGCAAGGGGGAAACCCAGAAGAGTTGATGGTTTAGTTCCAATCCAAGTCTGAAGGCTTGGGAACCAGGAAAGCCAATGATGTAGTTCCAGTCTGAAGGCTGACAGGCTCAAGACCCAGGAAGAGTCAATGTTTCAGGATGAGTCCACAGGCAGAAAAAAACCAATGTGTCTGTTCAAAGGCTAAAAGGCAGAAAGAATTCTTACTTGGGGGACAGTCAGTCTTTTTATTCTATTCAGTCCTTCAACCGATTACACAAGGTCTGCCTACATTATGAAAGGTAATCTTCTTTACTCAGTCTGTGAATTAAAGCATTAATCTCATCCAGAACACCATCACAGAAACACCCAGAATAATGTTTGACCAAATATCTGAATATAATCATGGCCCAGTAAAGGTGACACATAAAATTAACCATCACAGAAGGCATCCTAATGGGTGTGATGTGCTCTCCATTTACTTTCAAAGTAATTTCTGATGAAGAAGGACTTATTTCGCCTAGTTGCTATTTGTTTTATACACTTTTTTTTGTTGCTCTTCATTTCCTCTATTACTGCTTCCTTTTGTGTTTAATTGATTTTGGGGTGGTGTACCATTTTGATTCCTTTCTCATTTCCTTTTCTGCATATTTTAGTTATTTTCTTAGTTGGTTACCTTGGGAGTTATAATTACTTTTATAATACACAATATATGTATAATATGCAATATAATGTACAAATATAAATATACAATTAAATTTATAACAATTAATTTTGAGTTAATACCACTTTTGCTTCAATAGTATACAAAAACTCTGTTCCTATACAGCTCCATTCCTCTCCCTTCATGTGGTTGTTGTCACACATTACCTTTTTATATATTAGGTGTCCAGTAACTTAGATTTATAATTATTGCTTTTTATTTTTCTTTAAAGTTACATAGAAAAAGAGTAGTTACAAATCAATCATACAAAATACTTTTATATTTTCTTGTATAGTTAACTTTACCAGAGTTTATTTCTTATATGGCTTCAAGTTACTGTCCAGTGTCTTTTCATTGCAGCCTGAAGGACTCTCTTTAGCAATTCTTGGAGGGTAAGTCTACTAGCAAAAAATTCCTTCAGTTTTTATTTGGAATGTCTTAATTTCTCCTTCATTTTTTGAAAGAGACAGTTTTGCTGGATATAGAATTCTTGGTTGAAAGCATTTTTTTCTTTCAACACTATAATATGCCATCCCACTTCCTTTGGGTCTCCATGGTTTCTGATGATAAATTGAATGTTAATCTTATTGAGGACCTCCCCCTTGTATGTGATGAGTTGTTTCTCTCTTATTGCTTTCAAGATTCAATATATCTTGGTGTGGATATCTTCTCATCTATCCTTCTTGGAGTTCACTTAGCTTCTTAAAATTGTAGATTTATGACTTCTATTAAATTTGGGAAGTTTTCAGTCATTATTTCTTAAAATAGTCTTCTATTTTCTCTCTTCTTTCATTATGAGACTACCATTAGGTGTTTTTCGGTATATTTGATGGTGTCCCACAGGTCTCTTAGATTCTATTTTTCTTCATTCTTTTTTCTTTCTGCTTCTCAGAGTGTATAATTTCAAATGCCCTATCTTCAAGTGCACTGCTTCTTTCTTCTGCCTGTTCAAATCTGCTGTTGGACCTGTTATTGAATTTTTTCATTTCAATGACTGTACTTTTCAGCTTCAGAATTGCTGTTTGGTTTCTTTTTATAATTTCTATCTCTTTATTGATATTCTCTATTTCTTAAGACATCATTCTCCTGGTTTCTTTTAGCTTTTTGGACCTATTTAAGATAGATGGTAGATTTACTAATCTTTGTCTAGTAAATCCAATATCTGTATTTCCTCTGGGACATTTAGGTTAATTTGTTTTGTGAATGGACCATACATTCTTGTTTATTTGAATGCCTCATAACTTTTTATTGAAATATGAACATTTTGAATGTTATAATGTGGTAGGTCTGGAAACCAGATATTTCACCTCATCAGGGTTTGTTTTAGTTGCTTGCTGTGAGTTGTGGTTGGGTTTTTTTCAGTGACTTTTCTAAGTTACTTTTGTAAAGTCGGTATTATTTTTTGTATGTGGTCTCTAATGTCTCTTTCTGTATATCTTGTGGTCAGCTAGTCTTTTTAAAGAGATTTTCTTGAATGCTTGGAGTAAAAAAAAATGGAAAGAAAGAAAAAAATATCCTAGACATTGCAAATTGCCTCTTTATACTCTTTATACACCTTTATTATTTATACTCTTTATTACACCTTTAACATTTAACCAAGCTGTTTATAACTGCCTTATCTGTCACTCACTGCTAATGCTGAGCCTAGAGATTAGCCAGAGATGAAAGCTTAGGTTCTTCTCAAGTCTTTTCTGAACTGCATCCTTTCCTGGGTATATGCATGGTTTCTAAATTCCCAAGTATATGCACACGCTTTTGAATCCCCTAACCTGAAGAAACCCTCTCCCAGATTTTCCTCATAGGCTTCAGCATGTTTAGTTTCCCTCAACTATAATATTTTGTCCAAGGTGGCAGAAGGTTATTTAGGTGCCTTGTAAGGCACTAAATAAATGTTTTTGAGAAATCCCCTCTGCATACTCTTCATCTTTTTTTAACAGCTTTATTGATGTATAATTTACATACAAAAAAACTACACCTATTTAATATATACAATTTGATGAGTTTGGACACATGTATACACCCATGAAAACATCACCACCATCAAGGTAATAGACATATCCTTCACCTCTAAAATTTTCTGCATGTCCCCTTTTTTTGTGATAAGAGCACTTAACATGAGATCTACCCTCTTAACAAAATTTAAGTGTACAATATAGTATTGTTAACTATAGGTGCTATGTAAGTTCTAGAGGTCTGCTGTACAACTAGTGCTTTTCCAACTTGAGTGGTTTCTCATATAGATAGAACAGAGACAAGCACCTTGCATCAGCCCTTCAGGTAGCCACAAGCAGGTCAGAACAGAAAAAAACAATTCTTTGAAAATGAGATCTGCTCTGCTTTATCTGGAACCAGAAACCAGAGTCCCACTCTGGGAATGCAGATAATTATCTTCAATAATGCAGGTGAGCTGGGGAAGAGGTTAGGGTAAGGACAAGTAAAGTTTCTGCAAAGCTTTCCTACCATTTTTAAGTTGTCTTCTTTTTAAAGATTGAGATATAATTGACATATAGCATTACATTAATTTCAAGTGTATAACATAAAGCTTTGCTATCTCTGTATATTGTGAAATGACCACTACAATAAGTCTAGTTAACATCCATCACTATACGTAGTTACTAAAAAATTTTCCTTGTGATGAGAATTTTTAAGATTTACTCTCTTAGCAACTTTCAAATATGCAATACAGTATTATCAATTACAGTCATAATGCTATAAATTACATCCTCATGACATTTATTTTATAACTGGAAGTTTGGACTTTTTGACCACCTTCACCCATTTCACCCATCCTCCACCCCCCACCTCTTGCAACCACCAATCTCTTCTCTGCATCTATGAGTTCATTTGTCGTCATTGTTTGTTTTGTTTTTAGATTCCACATATAAGTGAAAATTACACGGTATTTGTCTTTCTCTGTCTGACTTATTTCACTTAGCATAATGTCCTCAAGGTCCATCCACGTTGTCACAAATGGCAAGATTCCCTTCTTTTTTATGGCTGAGTAATATTCTGTTATATATATATACATACTTACATATATAAAAGTGTGCATATATATATACACACATCACATTTTACTTATTCATTCATCAGTGGGCACTTAGGTTGCTTCCATATCTTGGCTATTGTAAAGAATGCTGCAGTGAACATGGGGTGCAGATATCGTTTCTAGTTAGTGTTTTTGTTTCCTTCATATAAATACTCAAAAGTGAAATTGCTGGATCATATAGTATTTCTACTTTTAATTTTTTGAGGAACCTCCATGCTATTCTGCATAGTGGCTGCACCAGTTTACATTCCCACCAATAGTGCACAAAGTTTCCCTTTTCTCTACATCCTCACCAACACTTGTTATTTCTTGTCTTTTTGATAAGTCATTCTGACAGGTATGAGGTGATACCTCAATGTGCTTTTAATTTGCATTTCCCTGATGATTAATGATATTGAGCACCTTTTCATGTACCTGTTGGCCATCTGTATGTCTTCTTTAGAAAAATGTCTATTCAGATCCCCTGCCCATTTTTTAATCAGAGTGTTTGATTGTATGAGTTCTTTATGTATTTTGGATATTAACCCCTTATCAGACATATGATTTATAAATATTTTCTCCCCTTTGGTATGTTGCCTTTTAATTTTGTTTATGGTTTCCCTTGCTTCACAGAAGCTTTTTAGTTTAATATAGTCCTACTTGTTTATTTTTGCTTCTGTTACCTTTGCTTTTGTGTCAAATCCAAAAAATTGTCACCAAGACTGACATCAAGGAGGTTACTGCCTATATTTTCTTCTAGAAGTTTTATGGTTTCAGGTCTTATGTTCAAGTCTTTAATCCATTTTGAGTTAATTTTTGAGTAAGGTGTAAGATAGTGGTCCTATTTCACTCTTTTGCTTATGGCTGTCCCAGCTGACTTTTTCTTGATTTAGCATTTACTCATTTGCTATAAACTTTTGACTATTTTACAGAGTTCTTAAAAAGTTGATTCTGACAGATTTTTGCTCAGTTATTCAGTGTTTCTTTGGAGGAATAGGCTCTTGGTGCTACCCACTCCACCATTTTTGCTTCCCCTCTGATTCTTTTAAACTGTGCCAAAGGCTTTTTTATCCTCCAGTGGCAGCTAGAGTAGGCAACTCTGGACCTGTTTTGCGTTAGCCCATTCAGAAAGCCATGAGAACCTCGGCCTGATGCCTGAGCTATCATATTGAGTGAGATGTCTCTAGTGAGTGTCAGCCCAATCCAAAATTATGTTTCTCACTCTCTTGGTAAAGAACTTTCAAAATCCACACTCACATATCCCTTCCAGGATATCTTCCTATATTCATTATAAAATCCTGTAATTGTTTGCTGGGTGGCATTCTTTTTGTTCTTACTCTAATTATTCATATTACTCTGTGGATATTTAGTTTTAATTATATTTAGGTGTAAGCTAAAATTATCATGGAGCACATCAGGAGGAAATAGCACTTTCTTACCACAAGAAGAAGAATTTTGATGGGGTCTGTGTGAGAAGTCATTAACTACTCCAGTACTCCCAAGTATCCCCCTTTCTAGTTGCCAGGTTACAAAAATCAGAAACCAATTTTATCTTAAGCAGAAAAAGTAAATGGAATTTATTGGAATGAAACTAGGATATGTCACAGAACCTACAACAGCAGTTCTGGTGACCTCAGTGAGAGGCATGTTTGAGCCTTCCTTCTAATGCCTTGCCATTAAAGTGATACGGTTATCCACTTTTAGTCTCTCTGTGTCTAAGTTCAAAATTACACTTTTACAAGAGAGAGAATCTGATTTACCCTGTTTGAATTAAGTGTATCTACCCCTAAACTAATTGTCTATGGCCAGGAGGAATGGGAACAGGATCATGTAATACTTGTTATATATTAGGGAATATATTATGCATAATATATGCTTTGGTCTGAATGTTTGTGCCTCCTCAAGATTTATATGTTGAAATCCTAATGCTCAATGTAAAGATATTACAGGTGGAGCCTTCAGGAGGTCTTTAGGTCATGAGGGTGGAGCTCTCATAAATAGGATTAGTGTTCTTATAAAAGAGATCCCACAGAGCTCCCTAGCTCCCTTCCACGATGTGAGGACACAGTGAGATGTCGGCAGTCTGCAACCCAGAAGAGGGCTTTCACTAGAATTTGACCATGCTATCACCTTGATCTTGGACTTCCAAGCTTCCAGAACTGTGAGAAATAAATTTATATTTTTTATGAGCTACCAAGGCTGTGGTATCTTGTTATAGCAGCCCGAATGGACTGAAAATAAATCTAGAGATATATTATATCGATATTATAGATAATAATACATGTAAGACATATATTAAGAGATTTAATAGGAATTGGCTTATGTGATTGTAGGGGCTGGCTAGGCAAATCCAAAATCCACAGGGCAGGTCATCAGGAAGTACAAGTTAGATGCCTTGGGCATAAGCTGAAGCTGCTATCCACAGGCAGAATTTATTCTTCTTCAGGGAAGCTTCTGCTCTCCTCTTAAGGCCTTTCAACTGATTGGATAAGAGCCATCTGTGTCATGTAGCACAATCTCCTTAATTTATTACAGACTTTAATCACACCTATTAAACACCTTCTACAACAACTAGATTAGTGTTTGATTGAATAATGGGGGACCATAGCTTAGCCAAGTTGACACATAAAAATGACCACCACATTGAGTGACACCCCGTCTCTGTGACTCTAGGTTCACCTCTGTAGATTAGAACAAAGTAGTAACCAGAAAAGGAGGAATTGCAGAGATCTGAGGAGGCAATCCTATTGGTAGTACCCTTAAAATGCCCACTCAACAGCTCTAAAGTTCACATAAGTAGCAGTATAATTTATTGAGACATTAATTTGTGGAGGGTTTCCATCCATCTATTTTGTCCTATCTCATTACAAAAACAAAGTCAGGCCTTTTGGTACTCTCTTGCCTCAGAGGAGTTAGAACCAAACCCAGAAGATATCTACAGAAAATTTCCTTTTTTGGTAAAAAAACTTCCTCGCTCATAGTTGACATAGAAGCTACAGAGCCACCAGATTTCAAGGGTAGTAAGCAGGCATGGACAATGAGGATATCATTGGTAACCTCCATTGTTCAAGCACCACACAAGCCTCTCATCTTCTTCTCTTAGGATTTATAAGAAGGAGGGACCTCAAAAATGACTTCATTTAATTTCCCACCAGCTCAGTGGGGTAAAAATTTGAAGGTAGATTTAAATAAACATAAATAAAATAATGTGGCATTTCTTGCACATTCATTTGTGAAGTTAAGACTTATAACTTTGTAGTTATGCTACACATATAGTAAGTTTAGCCACAGAAAAATATTTCTCCCCCCATCCCAATTCTAAATTTGTAGGGAAGGGACTCTAAACAGCTCAGCTGATGTCCACCCTTGATCCAGTCAACTATGATCATAGGAATAATGTAATTACTAGAGATCATAAGAATAGTATAATATTGGGGCTGACCCCGTGGCCGAGTGGTTAAGTTCGCTCGCTCCGCTGCAGGCGGCCCAGTGTTTCGTTGGTTCGAATCCTGGGCGCAGACATGGCACTGCTCATCAGACCACGCTGAGGCAGCGTCCCACATGCCACAACTAGAAGGACCCACAACGAAATATACAACTATGTACCGGGGGGCTTTGGGGAGAAAAAGGAGAAAAATTAAAAAAAAAATCTTTAAAAAAAAAAAAAGAATAGTGTAATATTGATCATTATGGTGATAGGAATAGTCTTATATAGAAACATGGCCACTAGGAACCCATCCCTGTGACCACGTAGATTGGGAATGTTGTTTCCCAGAGGAAGTGTGGGGTCATCAGTTTAAAACATCAATTACAGGGGCCAGCTCGGTGATGCAGCAGTTAGCTTTGCATGTTCTGCTTCAGCAGCCCAAGGTTGGCTGGTTGGGATTCCAGGTGTGGACCTAGTACTATTCATCAGGCCATGCTGTGGCAGGCATCCCACATATAATATAGAGGAAGATGGGCATGGATGTTAGCTCAGGGCCAATCTTCATCAGCAAAAAGAGGAGGATTGGTGGTGAATGTTAGCTTAGGGCTATCTTCCTCAAAAAATTTTTTAAATAAATAAAATAAAATAAAATAAAATATCCACTATAACACCATCATTGACTTCTTCCACTCAGTCAATTCAGAGGGTGTCATCATATGCCTATTTATTATCTGGTCTCTTCAGAAGCTTCAGTTTGAGTCATCTTTTAGAAGTAATGCAGCTCCAAAATCTGACTATTTTAATGCCAAGTCTCTCTGCCCCATAGCTCCAAAGTTAATATCCTAAATACCCAAATCTTCCTCCTGATAGGTACCATTGATAAAGCCACCTCTAATTGGCCTTCCAGGGATATAGGCAGATATCCCATGTCGACATCTACTATACATTTTTCCTAACAAAAAAATGTAAGCCTGGTGTTTCTAGAATCTTGACTACTAAGGAAGTTGTTGAGATGAGTGGACCTGTTCATTCTACAGCACATGGGAGGATATTTTTTCTCAATTGGGTATGTGAGGATTATTCGTGGCTTCTGACTACCATCTGATTGTTTATTTTATGTGTCTGGCATTTATGAGGAAATACTAGATAAATAATGAGGAAATACCACATAAATTATCACTCAATCAATCATTAATTCAATCAACAAATATTTATTAACTGCTTTCTACTACTAGATACTGGAATCGGTACTAAGTATACACCCCATCTCGATCCATCGATCTTAAGCAACAAGGTTATACATTTCACAACCATGATTATACTGCAAATAATATGATAGCATCACCTTAAAATGCCACAAATACTCCCCCTCACATTTAATCATATAAATACCCTTCTCTTCTCACAAAGCTTACCAAAGAAGAATATATGTTGTCCAGAATATAATGGTATCAATATAGTTCAAATAATACAATGACATCAATATAAAATGCTAATGATATTCTCCTTCACATTTAACAATACAACCCCTCACCCCAGGAAGCTCACTTGAAAGGTTATACATGTTATACTCTAAAGGAGCATTATCAAAACCAAGCAACATAAAATGTCAACTATCCTTCACTTTGTAACATTTAAAACTACTAGCCCCCTTCTATCAATTCAACCATTTCTTCACAAATGAATTAAACTCCCAAAATATTTACAAAGAATCTTCCTTCTTCCCCCTTGCATTATCTTCTCAGTCTTCTCAGACCCAACTACAGTATTCAAAGTCCTAGCTGGAGCCAAGGTCTCTTCTTCAGTTGTAGACTGTAGTGCCCTCTGGTATAAGTAATGAGCCCTGCTACTATGTTATTCCAACCCCCATCTCTCATGTGTCTTGTAATTTTCAAGTTTGCTGATCTGATACCAAGAATCTCCCTTCTAGCATCTACTGCTGCAGCAGATAACAACAAAAACATATTTCGAATACTGTATTTCTATACAAATCTCTTCCCACTGTCAAGTCAGGCTCTTAATCCTCCAGATAAAGTCCCAACATAGATAGAAGATGTTTTTATACAGCTTTCATTTAAAATGTTTAATCCCAGGGAGAATGATCTCATTCTCAAGAACTTGGTTTGATTCTGGGTCTCTTTAGCAATTGCACCCTGTGATTTCTTCCACTGAAAGCGACAAGGCACCTCCAAAGTCTTTCATGAGTTTCAGCTTTCTAAAGTTCAAAGAATAGCTATCAGAGCATATAAGAATATAACATCAGTCCCACCTTCATAAAAGCTCGTAAACAAAATAAAATTTCTGAACTAAATGTGATCCTTGAAGTGGCTAATACTCTAAAGGCCCATCTCTTATATAAGAGCATTTCCCAAGCAAAAGTGATATTCCTAGAGCTACATTTTTATTAGAAAAATAGTCCATAACAGAAACTTAATGTTATTTGGACAAAGGGGAGAGAGAAAGAACCAAAGAGAAAAAACAAGTGCCATTAAATTCATGACAGCTTCTCAGCTTCTACAAAGTTTTAATTTAAATCTTCCATTTAAAATTCACCACTCATTCAAAATACCTTCTCTCTTAAGAAGGGCACCTAAGAAACACTGAAACACTCCAGTATTTTAGAAAAATTTAGAAATTTGCAATATTGCCACCTCTCTTTTTAGGTTTTTCCTATGACCCCTACCCTACACACACTGCCTTTTAGTTTTCAGCTTACGTACTTAAATCTATTTTTCCACGGTGCCTGACATACTCTCCATTTTGGCCTGCAACGCACTCCTGCTTCCTGTGTTCCAGCCTTCTTTTATTCTGAATTAGGATATGTATACAGGGACCTGTTAGGGTCTTTCCCTACTCACTTCTTAGGCACGCTACTGGAGAATTAGCATTTATGGCAGTATGTAGAAGTAATGCTTGGTGTCCAGATGTTCTTGGGGCTTTGGTTTGCGAACAGTCCCTGGGCCAGTTGTTTGAATGTAGTGGCATGCTGACTGGCTGTTCCCCCTGGCAGATCTGATGAATGGCAGCTGGTCAGAAACACCTGGGTGGGACAAGCAAATATTACCAGATTGTAGTCAGAAACCATGAATAATTCTCACATGCCTAATTGAAAAATATCCTCCCAAGTGCTGTAGGATAAACATGACCAGTCATCTCAACACCATCCTTAGTTGTCAAGATTCTAGAAACACTAGCCTTTCAGACTGTCTTAGGAAACGTGTATACTAGATACTTTTGAATTTTATCATCTTCGTAATTTTTTTATAAGGAAGCCTTTCTATATAGATTTCCCACTTTTATTTTCTGAGGATGGAGTTAGACTGGCATTGAGGGTGTTGCAGGTGGTCTGTGGAAAGAACTTATGAATACACATTGATCACCTCTAGCTCTCCTTTGTATCTGATAGTTAGCTTTTACTTTCCTATTTAGGTTAGTGCTATCCTCCATTTGTACAGTGTATCCAAGCTTCTAATTCATACTGTAGGGGATTTAGGGAAAAAAGGTGACCCAGACAGTTGGGTGAAAATAAAGAGAGTCTTACCTGAAATTATAGTGTGTAGCTCTCCAGTAGGAATACAAACATCAGGTCTGAAGGAAGGTGCCAGATGAAGCCAGATATGCACATCCATAGTAACTGATCAAGCTTTTAAGCAGGCATGAGTTGAGGATCAAAAGCCAAGGTGTAAAGTCAAATGAGGTTCAGAGATGTTGGAAACAAGGAGCAGTAGGCCTAAGCAGAAGTGGTTCATATTATTCTCAAGAAAAGAGCATTTCACCTTCACCCACAGCTGACTTTTTGAAAATTAATAGTCTGTGTTTGCTTGGACAAGTTGGTCCAATGAAGAGGCTGAGTTGAGATAAACATGTGTCCTGAAGAAACCCTTCCCTAGGCAGAGCTTGGGTTTTTACAGGTTTACCCATAGAAAGCTCTAATGCACTATAATGCATTCCTGGGGTGGTAGAGGGTTTCCATGACTGCTTTTGTGATCTTGACCCCTTCAAGGGAGCCAAGTACCAAAATTGGCCATTGTCTCACCATGATTATGGCATCTTTTCCATAAATGAATGCTCCTTCTTAGGTTGGAGAAATTAGTAGGATATATGGTGGAAGGGCATACCAGCTGAAGCATAAAGCATAAAAACTGGAGTGAATGTTTATAAATTGGCATGGATATACAGTATAAAATTGTAGGGAGGAGAAACAAATGGGGTCTCCCATTCATATATCCTTGCCCACGTCTTTGTATTGGTTAGAATACTCTTTATATGTCTCTCTATATACTGTCAAGATATTGGTGAAACTAGGAGATACAAGGAGGTAGCAAGATTGGCAATCAAAATTGCTCTGAAAGAGAATGTTCAGGGTGCAGAAGTGCAGTTAATTGTTATAAGGGAATATCACAATGGATACCCCAGTTGGATTATCATTAGGAGACATAGCAGCAGTCATATTCCAGTACCTTGTTTGGTACACATGATCTGGACATTAGTCTGCAGATGTTTGGCAGGATGATGTAGATACATGAGGCTTTCACCAGCAGGATTCTTATGTGCAATAAAAGCAAGGGATACAAACTAGGCACAGTAGTTAAGATCTGGCAGTTGTAGATCCCATAAAAGTAGAAGGTTTTCTTCAGGAATGAAGTATCCATGGCCTGTGCTGTAAAGGAGATGAAAGAATGCAATTTTCATGGATAAGGTAGCCATGGAGTTATATTCTTCTTGTGAACAAGATGGCCATTACTAAGACAGTGAAAAAGGTGAAAGACTCTTATTATCAAGGTAACCATGACTGATACATACAGAAGATGTAAGTCTTCTTTCATGACAAAAGTAGCCATAGGCCATTGCAAACTGAAAGTGAAAGATGTGAACAAAGTAGCCATGGTCAATGCTGACAAAGAAATAGGAGATTTGTTCATGAACCAAGTAGAAACACTGGTTGGAGCAGTAAAACAAATGGAAGATTTCTTTTTTGAAAAAAGTAGCTAGGTGGTGAGTACAAAGAAAATGATGAAAGATTTATTTTGTGAAGCTATGGTTGGTACAAATCGGGAAACCAAAGACATTTTATGATCCAAGTAGACATGACTAGCACAGACTAGAAAGCAAACCACATTCAGGCTGATATAATAAAATACCACAGATTGGGTTGCTTATAAACAACAGAAATACAGTTCTGGAGGCTGGAAAGTCCAAGATCAAGTCACTGGCAGATTTGGTGTCTGCTGAGGACCCACTTCCTGGTTCATAGCTAGCTGTCTTTTTGCTATAATCTCACATGGCAGAAGGGGCTGAGGAGTGATGTGGGGTCTCTTTTATAAGGGTACTAATCCCCATTCATGAGGTCTCCACCTTCATCATTTAAGAACCCCCAAGAGCCCCACCTCCTAATACCATCACCTTCAGGGTTAGGATTTCAACATATGAATTTTGGGGGGACACAAACATTCAGACCATAGCACACATCTTTTGTGAACAAAGCATTACCAATGATGTTGAGAAAGAGGTGTAAGTCTCCTTTCCTAAATAAAATAGCCATGGCCAAAACAAGGAGCAACAGGGAAGACTTTCTAACAAAAAATGTATTCATGGTCATTATAGGCATGGGAGGTTGAGCAATTATTCACGAACAAAGCACTTATGGCTGGAGCTCTTTATATAGTTTTTATTGTTGATTTTCAATAATATATAATGTACAAAAATAGTACTAGCCAACACTTCAAGTACTTTAGTTTTAGGTGTTTTATATACATTATTGTATTTAATCTTGAAAAAAACAAGGAAGTAGGTATTACTGCTATTGTTATCCCCATCTTACAGATGAGAAAACTGAGGTGTGAGGTAACTAAATTAATTGCTCAAGGTTATACAGTTGGTAAGTGATGGAGCCATACTTCAAATACAAGCAGTATAACTGTAAACATTCTACTCCTAATCACTTTATGATACCTTCTCTACAGGAAAGTTGGAGACTTATTTAGTGAAAAAACTAGCCATGGCGAGTTCAAAGAGGGAAAGAGGAGACTACTTTTCATAACAAAGTAGCTATGACTGAAGCATGTCAGGAGGTTGAAGACTTCTTTCATGAATACTGGAGCCATGATTGGGGCAGACAAGGAAGTGGGAATATGTATGTGGGGGATGGGTGTGTGAGGTGGGAAAGAAGGGAGAATTTGTCTCAGCAAGGTCATAAAGATGGAATACTTTTTCCTAAATAAGGTAGTTATGTCCTTTGCAGGCATGAGAAGAAGAGTCCTTTAATCAATAAATTTGCTGTGGCTGGTGAAGATCGAGAGGTTGGAGATAGAAGATGTGTTTACTAAGTATGTTGTCTATATATATTGCAAAAGAAATATGAAAGATTTACTTCATGAACAAGGTGGTCAGCTATGACAAGTTTAAATTGGGAATTAGAAGACCTTGAATGAGCGAAGTAGCCATAGCTAGGCAGATATGAGGGATGGAAGACTACTCTTTTGGACAAGTGACCATTGCTGATACAAATGAAGATGTTGGAAAATTTTCTTTAAGAATGAGGTAACCTTGTCTAATTTATAGAACAAAACAATCATTGCTGAGATGCTCAGAGACTAGGAAGACTTGCTTCATTATTTTAAAAAAAGAAAAAGAAAAGAAATTTATTCCCAGTCCAGGACATAATGATATAAGACTTTTCATTAATAAAGTAACCATAGATGAAGCAGGCAGGGATGAAAGGTGGAAGACTAGTCATGAACAAAATAGTCACTATTGTGACAGCCAACAAGATGAAATAAATTTTGTTAAGTTGCTATAACCAGAACATATAAGGAAATGGAAGACTTTCATCAATAAGGTAGGCATCTCCAAGGTAAATGGGGCAGTGGGATGATAAGATTTATAAATAACATCCCTGCAGGCACTGCACAAAAAAGATGAAAATTTTCCTGTAAGACTTTTCTCTTTTTCTGAACAAAGCAGCCCTGTTCAATGAAAATTGGCTGATGAAAAATTTCTCTCTTGAATCAGGTTGTCATTGACAGGGTAAATTAAAAAAGTCAAAAGCTTATAAATAAAGCACCTGTAGCATTTGAGGCTAGGGAAATAGAATGATTCTTTAATTAAAAGAGGAGGGGCTTGCCTTGGTCAATCCAGACATAGAAGTAGAATAAATACTCAAAGAAACAGTGGTAAAAATGTTCCAATTT
Organism: Equus quagga; assembly: GCF_021613505.1. Classification (NCBI taxonomy): domain Eukaryota; kingdom Metazoa; phylum Chordata; class Mammalia; order Perissodactyla; family Equidae; genus Equus; species Equus quagga. Next base: position 64,877,491 of record NC_060276.1, on the reverse strand, counting down.
TAGCAAAATCATAAGGCTACAGATAAAAGAAGCTGAATGAACCCAAAGAAATCTATGCTGAGATACATCATAATCAAGCTCATAAAAACTAAAGAAAAAAAACCTTGACACATTTGTCAGAATGGCTATTATCAAAAAGAAATAAATAACAAGTGTTGGTGAGGATGTGGATAAAAGGAAACCCTTATAAACTTAGTGGGAACATAATTTAGTGCAGCCACAATGGAAAACAGTATGAAGGTCCCTCAAAAGACCAAAAATACAGGCCAACCCAGTTGCCAAGTGGTTAAAGTTCTACATGGTCCACTTTGGTAGCCCAAGTTTGCAGGTTTGGATCCCAGGTGCAGACCTATTCCAATCATCAGCCATGTTGTGGAGGCATCCCACATACAAAGAAGAGGAGGACTGGCACAAATGTTAGCTCAGGGCTATTCTTCCTCAAGCAAAAAAAGAAAAATAGGAAGATTGACAACAGATGTTAGCTTAGGGTGAATCTTCCTCACCAAAAAAAAAATAATCAAAAATAGAACTACCATATAATCCAGCAATTCTACTTCTGAATATTTATCCAAAGAAAATGAAAACACTAACTAAAAAACATATATGTACCCTTATGTTTATTGTAGCATTATTTAAAATAGCCAAAATATCAAAGCAACCTATGTCCATTGCACTCTTGGTGGAATGTAAATTGGTACACTTGCAATGGAAAACAGTATGGAGGTACCTCAAAAAAATTGAAAATAGAACTACCATATGATCCAGGAATCTCATTTCTAGGCATATACCTAAAGGAAATGCAATCACTATCTGGAAGAGATATCTGCATTCCCATGTTCTTTGCAGCATTATTCATAACACCCAAGATGTGGAAATAACATATATTCATTGATAGATGAATTGATAAAGAAGATGTGGTGTGTATATATATATATATATATATATATATACACATATACATACATATATACACGATGGAATATTACTCAGCCATGAAAAAGAATGAAATATTGCCATTTGTGACAACATGGATGGTCCTATAGAGTATTATGCTAAGTGAAATAAGTCAGACAGAGAAAGACAAATACCATATGATTACGCTTATATGTGGAATCTAAAAAACAAAATAAATGACAAGCAAAACAAAACAGAAACAAACTCATAGATACAAAGGACAAACTTGTGCTTTCCAGAAGGGAGAGGGGTGGGAGGATGAGCAAAATAGGTGAAAGCAGTTAAGAGGTACAAACTTCCTGTTATGAAATAAATGTCATGAGATGTAATATACAGCATAAGGAATATTGTCAATAATATTGTAATAACTTTGTATGGTGACAGATAGTTACTAGACTTGTCATGGTGATCATTTTGCAATGTATATGAATGTTGAATCACTAAGTTGTATATGTGAAACTAATAATATTGTGTGTCAACTATGCTTCAATTAATAAAAAAGAAAAAGTCTTGATAACAGTGAGAAAAATGACCCTTTACCTCTGGAAAAACAGCAATTCGAATGACAGCTGGTTTTTAATCAGAAATTATGTGGCCCAGGAGGAAATGGTACAACATTTTTTAAGTGCTGAAAGAAAAGAACTGTCAACCCTACTCTGCATCCAGGTAAATATTCTTTAAAAATAAAGGGGAATGTAATTCTCATGAAGTGCTGTTGCAAGGTAATATCGACTTGGGTATTCACATAAAAATATTACTTAACAAGTAAAGAAGAATACTAAAGAGTTTTCCTTTACAATTATTTCATTGCTGGTGAGGCTGCATATATATTTTGGGTTTCTTTGCCTTTTCCTTTCTCTATTGAAAATTGACTGTGAAAGTTCTTTGCACAGTTTGTATACTGGAGTCTGAGTGTTTGTTCTTGTTTTTGATTGCATACTTTCAAACAAAAATTGAAGTCTTTTTCACCAAAAAAGAAGGGTAAATACATTCTCAGAAGAAAAACTAAGAAAATTTATTGCCAACAGACCAAACCTAAAAGAATGGCTAAAGAAAGTTCTCTAAACAGAAAAGAAATAATAATATGCTTCAATGAGCAATATGATGATGCTTAAAAGTAAAAAACCAGAAAGTTTTAGTAAAGAAAATGAAAATCTCAATAAAGAAAAGATATAATGAAGAATCAAATAAAAATTTTAGAATTTGAAATATAAGAAAGTAAGAAAAACAATAAAAAGAGTAATAATATGAGTAAATACAACAGACTTTCCTTCTCTCCCTGAGTTTTATAAATTATGTTTAACACTTGAAGCAAAATATTAAAATGACATTTTCTGATGTGATCCTCACTGAATTCAGAGGAAACATTTAAGATAATTATATCATAAATGAGGAAGGATAAAAGGCTATAAAGGGAGGTAAGATTTCTATGTTTCACTAGGACTGGTAAAATGTTGACACAAGTAGACTGTGGTAAGTTGGGTATATATAATGTACTAACAAAGAACAACCACTAAAAAAGAGATACACACAAAAACACCATAGAAAAATAAAAATGGAATTCTAAAGATATGTTCAAGTAATCCACACTATGGCATAAAAAAAGAAAACAGAAACAAAAACCAATAATAAAATGGTAGACTTAGGCCCTAGCATTTTAATAATTATACTACATGCAAATGGTCTCAATACACCAATTAAAAACTAGAGATTGGAAGTGACATCAGGAAAATGGCAAGTGGACAACTTCAAACTCCTGTATATCCATAGAAACATCAACTCCCCAAAAAATCAAGAAACTAACTGTCAGAACTCTGGATACCAAAGGTTTACAGTAACCAAGTAAATGCTTAATCAAGAAAAAGCCAACTTCAAAAAGGCAAGAAAGTTTTGTACGTTTTTTACTTTCTCTTGCCTCCCCTCCAGCTTGGCACTAGTCTTGAAAATGGGAGCCCATATTCCTAGTGTGAGACCTTGGTCTTCTGTTCCAGAGGGAGCTGAGTAGAAATGATTTGCAAATTATTGTGTTTTTCTGTTCTAAACTGCTTGGAGACTACATGGAGGACTGACACAAGGCACTTGACTCTGTGTTGCCCAACTGGAAACCCACTTATGGTGAAAAAGGGTCAGGCATTGCTCAAAAAACATTTTAAGGCTACTGAAAAACCCAGAGCAGCCTGGAGCAAAAGATTACAGTTGAGAAATACAATAGACCTCCTATAACTACAGGGAAAGCCATGGAGGAAGTTTATTTGGGAAATTCGGGCATTAAAAAGGGCAAGCAAAAGCACCAGGACAGTATGCATGCTCAGAAAAGACCTGAGAAGAAGACCCTAAGCTTTCATCACTGGATGATCTGTATGTTCAATGGAATAAGGAAGTGAGGGATGAGATAGCATTTTAAATGGCCTAGCTAAGTATTAGAGGAGTCCCCCAGCACAAAACTAATCTACACAGACTGAGAAAAGTGTTTCTTTTATTAAGCTACTGGAGTTCAAGTAAAATTCAGCCACAACATGCATTGAACACAAGCTAAGCTTTCAACAACCAAGAACGGCATGCCCTAGGGAAAGTGGAGAATCCGAATTCAAGAGTTACCATGTTATAATATTCAAATATCCCATATTCAATAAAAAATTACAAAGAATGCAGAGAAACAGAAAAGTATGGCCAATTTGAAGGAAAAATTAATTGAAATAAACTGTCCCTGACGAAGCCCAGGCATTGAACTTACTAGAAAAATATTTTAAATTAACTGTCTTAAATATACGCAAGAGGCTAAAGGAAAGCAGACACAAAGAACTAAAGTAAACCAGCAACAAAATGAGAATATCAACGAAGAGATTTAAATTATAAAAATGAAGCAAATAGAAATTCTGGAGCCAAAAAGTACAATAACAGAAATGATTTATTCAGTAGAGGAGATCAACAAAAGATTTGAGCAGAAAGACAAAAATCAGAAAACTTAAATATAGGATAATTAAAATTATTCTAAGAATAAAGGAAAAAAGAAGAAAGTGAACAGAGGCTAATAAACTTGTGGGAGAGCATCGAGCAAACCAATATAAACATTATGGCAATTATAAAGGAAGAAAGAGAAAACAGGACAGAACAATTATATGAAGAAATCATAGTCAAAAACTCCCAAATTTTATGAAAGATATGAATCAACACACCCAAGAAGCTTAAAAAACTTCCAGCAGGAAACACTCAAAGAAATCCACAAGACATGTAATAATCAAATTGTCAAAAGACAAAAACAAATATAGAATCTTGAAAGCAGGAAGAGTGAAGTGACTTATCACATAAAAGGGATGCTAATAAGACTAACAGCTTATTTCTTATCAGAAACCATGACGGCCAGAAGACAGCTTAATCACATATCTAAAGTGCTGAAGGAAAAAAATTGTAAACCAATGTTATAGACTGAATTGTATCCCCTAAAATTCACATGTTTAAGCTCTAAGTCCCAATGTGACTGTATTTGGAGATAGAACCTTTAAGCTTGTAATTAAAGTCAAATAAAATCTTAGGGTGCCCCTAATCCAATAGGATTGGTGTCCTTATGAGAAGGGACACAAAGAGTGTGCACACACAGAGAAAAGGCCATGTGAGGACACAAGAAGACAGTCATCTACAAGCCAAGGAGAGGAACTTAATGAGAAATCAACCCTGCGGGCACCTTGATCTTATACTTCCAGCTTCCAGAACTGTGACTGTGAGAAAATAAATTTCTGTTGTGTAAGCCACCTAGTCTATAGAATTTTGTTATGGCAGCCCTAGTAGTCTAATACAGCCAAGAGTCCTATACGCAACAAAACTATCTTCAAGAATGAAGAAGAAATTATGACATTCCCAGGTAAAAAAAAAAAAAAAAAAGGCAGGAGCCAGCCCCATGGCCAAGTGGTTAAAGTTCTGCACACTCCACTTTGGTGGCCCAGGTTTACAGTTTTGGATCATGAGTGAGGATCTACTCCACTCACCAGCCATGCTGTGGAGGCATCTCACATACAAAGTAGAGGAAGATTGGCAACAGATGTTAGCTCAGAGGAAATCTTCCTCACACACACAAAAAACAGCTAAGGGACTTTATTACTAGTAGACCTGCCCTACAAGAAATACTAAAGGGAGTCCTTCAGGCTAAAATGAAAGGACACTACACAGTAACTCAGTCATCTGGGTGAATAAAGAACACTGGTAAAGGCAACTATGTAGGTAAGTATTAAAGCTTGTATTATTGTATTTTTGGTTGGTGACTCTACTTTTTTCCCTATTTGATATAAAAGGCAAATTCATAAAATAATAATCATAAGTCTATGTTACCAGGCATACAACATATAAATATGTGATTTTAACAATATAAAATTGTAGGTACAAAGATACATAAAAGCATGTTTGTATACTATTGAAACTAAGTTGGTATTACTCAAACTAGGTTTTTGTAAGTTTAAGATGTTAATCATAATCCCTGAAAGAGAAACCAAGAAAATAACTAAAAATTACTCAGAAAAGGGGAAAAGGGAATAAAAATGGTACACCACAAAAAAAGTCAAGTAAATACCCCCAAAAGGCAGTAATGGAGGAATTGGAGAGCAAAAAGCATATAAGATATTCAGAAAATAATACCTAAAAAGAAGTCCTTCATGTAATTACATTAAATGCAAATAAATTAAACTCCAAAATTAAAAGGCAGAGATTGGCAGAGGGATTTTTGAAAATGACCTATTGATATGCTGTCCACAAGAGACTCATTTTTAATACAAAGACACAAAGAGGGTGAAGGTAAAAGGATGTAAAATGATATTCCATGCAAATAGTAACCAAATAAGAACTAAAGTGGCTATGTTATGATCAGAAAAAAAATAGATTTTAAGTCAAAAAAGGTTATAGGAGACAAAGAAGGACATTATATATTGATAAAAAGTTTGATCCATCAAGAAGATATAATGACAGTGGCATCATCATTATGGTGGCACAAGACATCCCATTTGTCTCTTCCCTTCAATCTGCAATAAGTAAAACTTCCAAAATTCAACAAAGGCTACATTACCCAACACATCAGGACATAAGACAGATCCACATATTGGTACATACAAAGGTGGGTGGATGAGAGCACATAGAGGAGGTAAACTAGGGGGACAGGAGAGGTGGTGCCCATGATCCTGGCTGCTCAGCTGGTGCAGCTAAGTCAGCTGTTCTTAGCCCAGAGAACCTGGTAGAAGCATCAGAGGCACACACACGACTCTGGCCTCCCAGCCACTGTGATGCCTATGGACGCAAGGAGCAGGGTACCAACAGAGGTAGAACCCTGCTATCCAAACCCCTTAACCATGGCTCAGAGCCCAATAAATAGCAGCAAAGGCATGCACACAACTCTGGCCTCCCAGCCACAGGAATGCCTGCAGCCACAGGGAATAGAACAACAGTAGAGGCAGAGCCCCATAATCCTGAACTCCTAGCTGTAGCTCAGAGCCCATTAGAAGCAGTCTAGGTGCATGCATGACTGGCCTCCCAACCACAGTGGTGCCTGCAGACACAGGAAACTGGACACCAGCAGAGGCAGAGCCTCACAATCTCAACCCCCCAGCCACAGGTCAGAACCTAGTAGCAGCAGCAGAGGCACACACACAACTCTGGGATCGCAACCACAGCAGTGCCTGCAGCTGCAGGGAACCAGGCAACAGGGGAGGTAGAGCCCCATAATCCCAACCCGTTGGCGATGTCCCAGAACCAGGTAGCAGCAGGAGAGGCATGTACAAACCTCTGGCCTTCTGACTGCAGCAGCACTTGAAGCCACAAAGAATCAGACAACACCTGAGGTGGTGCCCTATGAACTCAGTGTCCTCCCTCTTCCCTCACCACAGTGGTAGTGCTTGTGACCCAGGTATCCTAGATGCAGTGGAGGCATCCCCATTCCTGTGCTCTCAGCAGTGAAGTTAGTGACCATAGTGACACCGGCAACAGCAAAGCATCAGTGGCCCCCAGAGGCACTGGCAGCAATTATGAGGGTACCAGTGACACCCCTAATAGAGGCAGTGGAGAATGGAAAGCGCTGATCCTCAAATATAACCAGAGGCATATCAGGTAAAAGAGACTGGTGCTATAGTACCACCTACTGAAAATCAAAAGAAAGGTCCCTGATCACCAACTGCTTGAATAGTTCGAACCAAAGCAAACAAAGCTATACTTCAATAAGAAAAGTGTTTGCTACAACAAATGCACTGGCAGAAGAATAACTCATCAAACACCACAAAAAGCCATGTAACACGGCAGAACAAAAAGAAAACAACAATTCTTCATAAACCAGACATAAAGTCATAGAAGAATGTGATTTGAAGAATGTAACTGACAAAGAATTCAAAATAGCTGTAATGAAGAAACTCAACGAGCTACAAGAAAACTCAGAAAGGCAGTTAAATGAGCTCAGGAATGAAATTAACGAACAGAAGGAATACTTTGCCAAAGCAATTGAAAGTCTAAAAAATAAAATTCTGGATCTGAAGAACTCAATAAATAAGATGAAGTATATATTTGAAAGCATTGGAAGTAGACCAGACCATATAGAAGAGAGAATTAGTGAGCACAAAGATAGAAATCTAGAAACGATGCAACTATAAGAGAGAGAACTGTGATTTTTTTTTAATGTAAAAATTCTATGAGAACAACCTGACTCCATTAGAAAGAGCAACATAAGTATAATGGGTACCCTAGAAGGAGAAGAGAGAGAGAAGGGAGCAGAGAGTTTATCTGAAGAACTAATAGTTGAGAACTTCCCAAACCTGGGGAAGGAATCTGATATACAAATCCATGAAGCAAATAGAACACCGAATCATCTCAATATAAAAAGACCTTCTCCAAGACACATGATAATAAAACTGTGAATGTCATTGACAAAGAAAGAAGATTAAAGACAGCCAGGAGGGGAAACAATGATCTACAAGGGAACTCCATTAGGCTATAAGTAGATTTCTCAGCAGAAACTCTCTAGGCCAGGAGAGAGTAGAATGATATATTCAAAATATTGAAAGCTAAAACTGTTCCCAAGAATACTTTATCCAGCAAAGTTATCCCTCAGATATGAAGAAGAAACAAAGGCTCTCTCAGACAAACAAAAGCTGAGGGAGTTCATAGCCAGTAGGCTTGCCCTACAAGAAATGTTGAAAGAAGCTCTCTTACCTGAAACAAAAAGGCAAAGGTAAACAAAACCTTGAGCATAGTGATAAATAGATAGACAAAAAAAATTGCAACTCTATATAAGAATAGGTTGGTAAACAATAATAACACAAAAGTTAAAGGGAAAGAAAGCATTAAAAAAACAATAACCACTTCAATTTGGTAACAAACTCACAACATAAAAAGGGACAATTTGCAACAACAAAAACATAAAAGAAGAAGAGAAAAAGAAGAGAACCTGTACAGGCAAAAGAAAATAAGATGCTATCAGCAGAAAAAGGACTATCTTATCATCTATTAGATCTTTTATACAAACTTCGTGATAACCACAAAACAAAAAATTAGAACAGAGACATGAGACAAAAAAAGAGGAAACTGAGAAAAACATCACAGAAAACCACCAAACTGAAATGTCAGACAGAAACAAGAAAAAGAAACAATGGAAATAGAGAGCAACCAGAAAACAAAAGACAAAATGGCAGGACTGAGTCCTAATATATCAATAATCACCCTAAATGTAAATAGGTTGAATTCATGAATCAAAAGACACAGAGTGGCAGGATGGATTAGAAAAGAAGACCAAACAATATACTGCCTCCAGGAGACCAATCTCAGCTCTAAAGACAAACATAAGCTCAAAGTGAAGGGGTGAAAGATGATTCTTCAAGCAAGTAGCAACCAAATTAAAGTCAGACAAAATAGACTTCAAGCCAAAAAAGATAACAGGAGACAAAGATGGATTTATATAATGATAAAGGGAAGAACCCATCAACAAGACATACATTTATGAATATATATGCACCTAACATAGGCGAACCAAAATACATAAAGCAATTATTAACAGATATAAAGGTAGAAACTGACAGCAACACAATAATAATAGGTAGGAGACTTTAATATCCCATTGATATCAATGGATAGTTCATCTAGACAGAAAGTCAACAAGGAAATATTGGCCTTAAAGGAAACATTATACCAGATGGACTTAATAGACTTATAGAGAGAACAGTCCATCCAAAGGCAGCAGAACATACCTTCTTCCCAAGCAAAACAAATTAGGAAGCAAAACAATTCTCACTAAATTTAAGAAGATTGAAATCATATCAAGCATCTTTTACAACCACAGTGGTATGAAACTAGAAATCAACTATAAGAAGAAAGCTGGAGAGGGCCAGCTAAGTGACACAGTGGTTAAGTTTACACTCTGCTTCAGTGGCTTAAGTTTCACAGGTTCGGATCCTGGATGCAGACCTATGCACCACTCATCAATCCATGCTATGGCAGCATCCCACATACAAAATAGAGGAAGATTTCCACAGATATTAGCTCAGCAACAATCTTCCTCAAGCAAAAAAAGAGGAAGATTGGCAATAGATGTTAGCTCAGGGCCAATCTTCTTCACCAAAAAATAAACAAACAAATAAATAAATAAATAAAAGGTGCCTCAGGAAAAGCAAAGCAGGAACTTGTGGTGGAATCCTAAGCTCAGGTCCTTAGCTCAATGTCAACTTTGGATGTGGGCAGGGTTGTCATACTGTAAAATACCTAGACAGCAAGAAGATTTAATATCTATCCTTCTCAAACGCTTCCAAAAAATTGAATAGAAGCAGATGCTTCATAACTCATTTTACGAGGCCAATGTTACCCTGATAACAAAACCAGAAAAGGAAAACACACAAAAAATAAATTACAGGCAAATATCACTGATGAACACAGATGTAAAAATCCTCAACAAAATATTAGCAAACCAAATACAACAATGCACAGAAAGATCATATACCACGGTCAGGTGGGAGTTATTAGAGTGATGCAAGAATGGTTCAGCTTCAGAAAATCAAACAATGTGATATACCACATTGACAAAATGAAGGATAAAAATCATATGATCATCTCAATAGATGCAGAGGAAGCATTTGACAAGATCCAATATTCACTTGTGACTTTAAAAACTCTCAATAAAATGGGTATAGAAGAAAATTACCTCAACATAATAAAGGCCATATATGACAAACCCACACATAACATCATATTCAATGGTGAAAACTGAAAGCTATTTTTCTAAGAACAGGAAAAAAGCAAGGATGCCCACTCCCATGACTCTTATTCAATATAGTATTGGACATTCTAGTCATAGCAATTAGGCAAGGAAAAGAAAAGTTATCCAAATTGGAAATGAAGAAGTGAAACTATCACTATTTGCAGATGACATGATGTTATATATAGAAAACCCTAAAGAATCCGCCAAAAACTATTAGAAAAAATAAACAAATATGGTAAAGTTGCAGGGTACAAAATCAATAAACAAAAATCAGTTGCATTTCTATACACTAACAATAGACTAGCAGAAAGAGAAATCAAGAAAACAATCCCATTTACAAGCACAACAAAAGGAATAAAATACCTAGGAATAAATTTAACCAAGAAGGTGAAAGATTTGTACACTAAAAACTATAATAAATTGTTGAAAGAAATTGAAGAAGACACAAAGAAATGGAAAGATATTCCATGCTTGTGAATTGGAAGAAATAACATAGTTAAAATGTCCATAGTACCCAAAGATATCTACAAATTCAATGCGATCCCTATCAAAATACCAGTGACATTTTTCATGGAAACAGAACAAAGAATCCTAAATTTTATATGGAACAACAAAAGACCCCAAATAGCCAAAGCAATCATGAGGAAAAAAGAAGAAAGCTGCAGGTATCACACTCCCTGATTTCAAAGTATACTACAAAGCTATAGTAATCAAAACGACATGGTACCGGAAGAAAAACAGACACACAGATCAATGTAAGAGAATTGAGACTCCAGAAATAAACCCACAGATATATGGGCAGCTAATTTTGAACAGAAGAGTCAGGAAACAACAATGGAGAAAGGAAAGTCTCTTCAATAAATGGTATAGGAGAAACTGGACAGCCAGGAGCAAACGAATGAAACTCACCCACTATCTCATGCTATACACAAAAATTAATTAAAAATGGATTAATGAATTGACTGTAAGACCTGGAGCCATAAAACTCCTGGAAGAAAGCATAGGCAATACACTCTTGGATATCAGTCGTAGCAGTGTATTTTTGAATATATCTCCTTAGGCAAGGGAAACAAAAGTAAAATTAAACAAATGGGACTACATCAAACTAAAAAGCTTCTGCACAGCAAAGAAAACCATGAACAAAATAAAAAGCCAACCTACCAATTGGGAGAATATATTTGCAAATCATACATCAGATAAGGAGTTAAGATGAAAAATATACAATGAACTCATACAACTAAACAACAACAACAAACAACCCAATTAAAAATGGGCAAAGGATCTGAACAGATATTTTTCAAAGGAGATATACAGATAGCAAATAGGCACACAAAAAGAGGTTCAACATCACTAAGTATTAGAGAAATGTAAATCAAAACCACCATGAGATATCACCTCATGCCAGTCAGAATGGCTATTACTAAAAAGACAAGAAATAACAATTGTGGGAGAAGATGTGGAGAAAAGGGAACACTCGTACACTGATGGTGAGACTGTAAATTGGTGCAGCCTCTTTGGAAAATAGTATGGAGATTCCTCAAAAAATAAGATTAGAACTACCATATCATCCAGCTATGCCACTTCTATGCACTACTATGTTCATTGCAGCATTATTTACAATCTTCAAGACATGGAAACAACCTAACTGCCCATTGATAGATGAATGGTTAAAGAAGGGGTGGTATACATATATACAATGGAATACTACTCAGCCATGAAAAGACAAAATCTTGCCATTTGCAACAACATGAATGGACCTTGAGGGTATTATGCCAAGTGAAATAGTCAGACAGTGAAAAAGTCAAATAAAGACAGATACCGTATAACTTCACTCATATGTGCAGATAAAAAAGAACAACAACAACAAGCAAACACATAAATACAGAGAATAGATTGGTGTATATCAGACAGGAAGCAAGTGGGGGGGCGGCGCAAAGGGGGTTATTTGTATGATGATGGATAGAAACCAGACTTTTGGTGGTGGATACAATGTAGTGCACGCAGAAGTCAAATTATAATGATGTACACCTGAAATCTATATAATGTTATAAATCTCAATAAAAAAGAAAATATAACAATTATATATGTATATGCACCTAACAACAGAGCCCCAAAATGTAAAAGCAAAAGTGAACCACGTTGTAGAGAGAAGTTGACAGTTTCACAATAACAATTGGAGATTTGAGTATCCCATTCTCAAGAACAAATAGAACAACCAGACAGACAATCAATAAGGAAATAGCGGACTTGAGCAAGACTATAAACCAATTAGACCAAACAAATATTTATAGAACACTACATCCAACAACACAGACCACATTCTTCTCAAATGCACATAGAACATTCTTCGAAATAAGTCATTTGTTAAGCCACAAAACAAATCTTAATAAATTTGAAAAGATTGAAATCTTACAGAGCATCTTTTCTAGTCACAATATAATGAAACTAGAAATAAATGACAGGACGAAAACTAGAAAACTCACAAATATGTGTAATTAAATGATACACTTATAAATAACCAATGGTCAAAAGAAGAAATTAGAAAATATCTTTAGATAAACGAAAATAAAACCAGAACATACAAAATGTATTGGTTCCAGTGAAAGCAGTGCTCAGAAGGGAAATTTTTAGCTGCAAACGCCTCCATTAAAAAAATCAAGAAAGATCACAAATCAATAACCTAGCTGTATACCTTCAGGAACTAGCAATAGAAGAGTAGACTAAACCAACAGCTTTCAGAAGAAATAAAATATTAATTATTATAATGGAGAGAAATAAAATAGAGAATAGAAACAAAATAGAGGAAATTACTGAAGCCAAAAGTTATTTCATTGAAAAAATTCAACCAAATTTACAAACTTTTAGTCAGATGAACTAAGAAAAAATAGAAAAGACTCAGATTACTTAAAATCAAAAATGAAAGTGGGAACATTACTAACAACCTTAAAGAAATAAAAAGGTTCATAACAGAATAATAGGAAAAACTGTATGCCAAGAAATTGGATAACCTCAATAAAATAAACAAATTTCTAAATACACAAAAATACCAAATTCACTCAAGAAAAAACAGAAAATCTGAGCACACTTACAACAAGTAAGGAGATTGAATCAGTAATCAACAACCTAACAATAAAGAAAAGCCTAGCTCCAGATGGCTTCACTAGTAAATTCAATCAAACTTTTAATGAAGAATTAAGACCAATTATTCTCAAAAACTTCCAAAAAATGGAAGAGGAGGGAATACTTCCTAACCATTCTATGAGACCAGCATTACCTTAATACAGAAGGTCAGACAAAAATATTACAAGAGAAGAAAACTAGACTAATATCCCTTAAGAACATAGATGCAAAAATTCTCAACAAAATACCAGCAAACCATATGCAGTAGCATATTTAAAAGATTATACACTATGGGGAAGTGGGATTTATCCCAGATATGGAAGTGTAGTTCAACACAGGAAAATCAATCAAGGTAACACACCACATTAATAGAATGAATGGGGGGAAAAACATGGTCATCTCAATTGATGCAGAAAAAGCACGTGACAAAATCCAACACCCTGTCATGATAAAAAAAAAAAAAATCAATAAACTAGGAAGAGAAGGGAACTTCCTTAACATGATAAAGGCTGTATATGAAAGCTCACAGCTAACATCATACTCAATGGTGAAAGACTGAAAGTTTTTCCTTTAAGATCAAGAACAAAACAAGGACGTGCACTTTCACCACTTCTATTCAACAAAGTACTGGAAGTTCTACCCAGAATATCAGGCAAGAAGAAGAAATAAAAGGCACCCAAATTGGAAAAGAAGACATAAAATTATTCTATTTACTTACAACATGATCTTATATAGAGAAATACCTAAAAAAGTTTTTAAACTAATACAGCTAATAAATCTAATCAGCAAAATTAAATTCTACAAAGTCAACACTCAAACACCCTCAAAAATCAGTTTTATTTCTCTACACTAGCAGTTGTATAGTTGTATTTCTATATACTAGCAATCTGAAATGGAAATTAAGAAGACGATTACATTTACAATAGCATACAAAAGAGTAAATTATATAGGGATAACTAGCCAAGGAGGTTGCTATAGACTGAATGTTTGTCCCCCCCTCACCAAAGTTCATATGTTGAAACCTTAACGCCAATCTGATTGCATTTGGAAGTGGGGCCTTTGGGAGATAATTAGGTAGTGAAAGTGGATCTTCATGAATGGAATGAGTGCCCTTATAAGAAGAAAAACAAGAGAGAGAATTTCTCTATCCACCATGTGTGGATAGAGTGAGAAGATGGCCATCTGAAAGTCTGGAGGATTGCCCTCACCAGGAACCAAATTGGCTGACACCTTGATTTTCAACTTCCCAGCCTCCAGAACAATGAGAAATAAATTTCTGTTATTTAATCCACGCAGTCTTTGGCATTTGTTATGGCAGCTCAAGCTGACTAAGAAATGAAAGCCTTGTACACTGAAAACTATAAAGTATTGTTCAAATAAATTAAGAGATCTAAACAGAAATACATGTCATGCTCATGAACTGCAAGACTTAATAAGTTAAAATGACAATAATACCAAAAGAAATATACAGATTCAATGCAATCCTTACCAAAATACCAATAGCGTTGTTTTTGCAGAAATTGAAAACCTCATCCTAAAATTCAAATTGAATTTCTAGTGACTCAAAATAGTCAAAACAATCTTGAATAAGAAGAAAAAAAGCTGGAGGACACTCTTGCTGATATCAAAACTTACTACAAAACTATAGAAATCAAGATAGTATGGAAATGGCTTAAGGATAGACATAAATCAATGGAATAGAATTGAGAAAGCAGAAAGAAACCCACACATCTATGATCAATTGATTTTAGCAAAACTCTCAAGACTATTCAATGGAAAAGAAAAAGAGTAGTCTCTTCAACAAATGGTGCTGACAAAACTGGATATCCATATGCAAAAGAATGAAAGTGGAACCATACCTTATACCATATAGAAAACAGCTCAAAGTGGACCAAAGACTTCAATTAAAGGGCTACATCTGTAAAACTCTTATAGAAGAATGCATAGGATTAAATCAGCATGACTTTGGTTTCTTAAATATGACATAAAAGCATAGGCAACAAAAGAAAAAATGGATAAACTGAACTTCACTAAAATCACAAAATGTGTGCTTCAACTGACACTATCACGACAGTAAAAAGACAACCCAGAGGATGGAAGAAAGATATTTGTAGGGGCCAGCCCCATGGCCAAGTGCTTAAGTGCGTGTGCTCCACTTCAGTGGTCCACAGTTTCACCAGTTCAGATCCTGGGCACAGACATGGCACCGCTCATCAGGCCATGCTGAGGCAGCATCCCACATAGCACAACCAGAGGCACTCACAACTAGGATACACAACTATGTACTGGGGGGCTTTGGGGAGGAGAAGGAGGAGAAAAGAAAGAAGGAGAAGGAGGATAAGAAGGAGGAGGAGGAGGAGAAGGAGAAAAGAAGATTGGCAACAGATGTTAGCTCAGGTGCCAATCTTTAAAGAAAAATTTGTAAATCATTTATCTTATAAGGTTTGTTATGGGCTGAATTGTGTCTTTCCAAAATTCATATGTTGAAGCCCTAATCCCCAGTACCTTAGAATGTGACTGTATTTCTAGATAGGGCCTTCAAAGAGGGAATTAAGTTAAAATGAGGCCGTTAACATGGGCCTCAATCCAATATGACTAGTGTCCTTATAAGAAGAGATTAGAACACAGACAGAGGGACAAACACATGAGGACATAGTGAGAACGTGGCCATCTGCAAGCCAAAAGCAGAGGCCTCAGAACAAACCAAACCTGTTGATACCTTGATCTTGGACTTCCAGCCTCTAGAATTGTGATAAAAGAAATTTCTGTTTAAGCCACCCAGGCTGTGGTATTTTGTTATGGCAGCCCAGTCAAACCAATACAGGTTTAATATTCAGAATATATAAAGAACTCCTAAAATGAAACATCAAACAACCCAGTTGAAAATGGGCAAAGGATTTGAACAGACATTTCTTCAAAGAAGATATATAAATGAATAATAAGCTCATAAAAAGATTCTCAACATCCTTTACTCCTAGGAAAATGCAAATCCAAACCACAGCAATGAGACCACTTTACACCTACTAAGAGGGCTATTTAAAAAAATGAAAATAGCAGATGCTGGCGAGGATGTGGAGAAACTGGAACACTCATGCATTGCTGATAGAAATGTAAAATGTTACAGCCATTGTGGAAAACTGATTGCTCCTCAAAAGGTAAATATAGAACTACAATATGACCCAGCAATTCCACTCCTAGGTATATACTCAAAAGAATTGAAAACAGGGACTCAACCAAATACTTGTATGTCAATGTTCAAAAAAGAATTATTCATAATAACCAAAAGATGGAAACAGCCCAAATGTCCATCAATAGATAAATGGATAAACAAAAATGTGGCATGTACATACAATGGGATATTATTCAGCCATGGAAAGAAATAGATTTTGATACTTCTTGTAACATAGGTGAACCTTGAAAGCATTATGCTAAGTGAAAAAGGCCAGGCACAAAATGTCACATATTTTATGATTCCATTCATATGAAATATCTAGAACAGGCGCACTCACAGACATAGAAAGTAAACTAGAGTTTACCATGGGCTGGGGGAATGGGGTTTGGGAGTTACTGCTTAGTGGGCACAGAGTTTTCTTTGGGGTGATGAAACATTTTGGAAATAGCAGTCATGGTTGCACAACTATATTAATATAATAAATCCCACTAAATTGTACACTTAAAAATTGTTAAAGTGGCAACTTTTACATGTATTTTACCACAATTATTTTTTTAAAGATTTTATTTTTTCCTTTTCTCCCCAAAGCCCCCCGGTACATAGTTGTGTATTCTTCGTTGTGGGTTCTTCTAGTTGTGGCATGTGGGACGCTGCCTCAGCGTGGTCCGATGAGCAGTGCCATGTCCGCGCCCAGGATTCGAACTAACGAAACACTGGGCCGCCTGCAGCGGAGCGCGCGAACTTAACCACTCGGCCACGGGGCCAGCCCCAAACCACAATTTTTTTAAGTTAAAAAAATAGAGATTGGCAGAGGGTAAAAAAAACTGTGACCCAATTATAGGGAGTCTACTACAAGTTCACTTCAAATATAATGATATAGGTAATGATTTTAGCATGATACAACCATACAGACATTGGAATTATAAAACTATAATAAAATAAATTCACGTGGTTTTATGCCAGTAAGTTTGTGATAATTCATTATGGCAGCAATAGAAAGCCGATACAAATACAAATGACCACATATCACTGATTATGAAATACATCATTTTGAATAACACTAAAAGTAATAAGAAAATTGAATTTTTAATTAACAAGTCCACCTAAAAGTATTTCCAGGTTTAGAGGCTTTCACTGCAGAATTCTAACATGTATTTAAGAAGAATGAACACCAATTCTACACAATGTCCTCCAGAAAAAAGAGCAAGAAGACATACTTCCCAGATCATTTTATAAAATCAGTATTATGCTGATACTAAAACCAAATAAAGACAGTACAAAAAGGAAAACTAGAGACTAATATTACTTATGAATGCAGATGTAAAATCCTGAACAAAATGTTAGTGTGGTAGGCTGAAAAATGGCACTCCAAAACATATTTCCATCCTAATCCTTGTTTATCTTATATGGGGAAAAAAAGGGGAGGACTTGAAGATATGATTAAATTAAGAATCTTGGTTTTGGTTTTTCTTTTCTTGTTTTTTGTTTTTCCTTCTTTGTTGGGTCTTTTTATTTATTTATTTATTTATTTATTTATTTATTTATTTATTTTTATTGCAGTAACATTGGTTTATAATATTATATAAATTTCGGTTACACATCATGATATACTTCGAGTTCTGTGTAGATTACATCATATTCACCACCCAAAGATTAATTACCATCCATCACGACACACATGTGCCTAATCATCCCTTTCAACCTCTTCCCTCCTACCTTCCCCTCTGGTAATCACCAATCCAATCTCTGTTGGTATGTGATTCTTTTCTGTTGTTTTCATCTGCTACCTATGAGTGAGATCATACGTTATTTGACTTTCTCCTGCTGACTCATTTCGCTTAGCACAACACCCTCAAGGTCCATCCATGTTGTCACAAATGGCAGGATTTCCTTGTTTCTTAGGGCTGACTAGTATTCCACTGTGTATATATACCACATCTTCCTTATCCATTCGTCCTTTGATGGGAACCTAGGTTGCTTCCAAGTCTTGGCTAGTGTGAATAATGCTGCAGTGAACATATGGGTGCACGTCTCTTTATGCATTCCTGTTTTCATGTTCTTTGGAAAAATAGCCAGTAGTGGAATAGCTGGATCATATGGTAGATCCATTCTTAAATTTTTGAGGAATCTCCATACTGCTTTCTATAGTGACTGCACCGGTTTGCACTCCCAGCAGCAGTGTAGGAGAGTTCCCTTCTCTCTACATCCTCTCCAACACTTTCTGTTTCATGTCTTGTTAATTATAGCCATTATGAGGGGAGTGAGGTGATATCTCCTTGTAGCTTTGATTTGCATTTCTCTGATAATTAGTGATATTGAACATCTTTTCATGTGCCTGTTGGCCATCTGTCTATCTTCTTTGGAGAAATGTCTGTTCAGATCTTTTGGCCATTTTTAATGGCTTGTTAGTTTTTTTTGTTGAGCTGTATTAGTTCTTTATATATTTTGGCTATTAACCCCTTATCTGATATATGGTTTGCAAATAGCTTCTCTCAATTGTTAGGTTGCCTTTTCGTCTTGTTGATGGTTTCCGTTGCTGTGCAGAAGCTTTTTAGTTCGATGTAGTCCCATTTGGTTATTTCTTCTTTTGATTCCCTAGTCCAGACCGACATGCTACTTGAAAACATGCTGCTAAGACCAATGTCAAAGAGCATAATGCTTGTTTTCTTCTAGAAGTTTCATGGTTTCAGGTCTTACATTCAAGTCTTTAATCCATTTTGGGTTGATTTTTGTGCATGGTGTAAGATAATGGTCTACTTTCATTCTTTTGCATGTGGCTGTCCAGTTTTCCCAACACCATTTATTGAAGAGACTCTCCTTTCTCCATTGTATGTTCTTGGCTCCCTTGTTGAAAATTAGAGGTTCCTAACTGTGTGGGTTTATTTCTCGGCTACCTATTCTGTTGCATTGATCTGTGTGTCTGGCTTTGTGCCAGTACCATGCTGTTTTGATTACTATAGCTTTGCAGTATATTTTGAAACCCGGGAGTGTGATACTTCCAGCTTTGTTCCTTTTTCTCAGGGTTCCTTTGGCCATTTGGTGTCTTTTCTTGTTCCATATAAATTTTAGGACTCTCGGTTCAATTTCTGTGAAAAATGTTGTTGGAACTTTGATAGGGATTTCATTAAAGCTGTAGATTGCTTTAGGAAGTATGGACACTATGTTAATTCTTCCAACCCAAGAGCAGGGAATATCTTTCCATTTCTTTGTGTCTTCTTCAATTTCTTTCAACGTTTTATAGTATTCAACGTACAGATCTTTCACCTCTTTGGTTAAGTTTATTCCTAAATATTTTATTATTTTTGTTGCAATTGTAAATGGCATTATATTCATAATTTCTCTTTGTGCTACTTCATTTTTAGTGTATAAAAATGCAACAAATCAGTCGGGATTTTGTATCCTGCCACTTGACTGTATTCATTTATTATTTCTAAAAGTTCTGTGGTGTATTCTTTAGGGTATTCTATATATAAAATCATGCCATCTGTCACTATTGTGACAGTTTCACTTCTTCTTTTCCAATTTGGATCCCTTTTATTTATTTTACTTCCCCAATGGCTCTAGATAACTTCCAACACTATGTTAAATAAGAGTGGTGAAAGTGGGTATCCTTGTCTGGTTCCTGTTCTCAGAGGGATAACTTTCAGTTTTTCTCCATTGAGAATGATATTAGCTGTGGGGGTTGTCATATCTGGGCTTAATTATGTTGAGGTGTTTTCCTTCTATATCTATTTTACTCAGAGTTTTTATCATAAGTGGATGATGTACCTTGTCAAATGCTTAGTCTGCATCTATTGAGATGCTCATGTGATTTTTATTCTTCATTTTGTTAATGTGATGTATCACATTGATTGATTTGCAGATGTTGAACCATTCCTGCATCCCTGGAATAAATTCCACTTGATCATGGTGCATGACCTTTTTAATGCATTGTTTTATTCAATTTGCTAGTATTTTGTTGAGGATTTTTGCATCACTGTTCATCAGTGATATTGGCCTGTAATTTTCTTTATTTGTGATGTTCTTGTCTGGTTTTGGCATCAGGGTAATGTTGGGTTCATAGAATGAGTTAGGAACTTCCCCTCCTCTTCAATTTTTTGGAAGAATTTGAGAAGGATAGGTATTAAGTCTTCTTTGAGTGTTTCATCGAATTCACCAGGGAAGTCATCTGGTCCTGGACTTTTATTTTTTGGGAGGTTTTGATTACCAATTCAATCTCCTTACTGGTGACTGGTCTATTGAAATTCTCTGTTTCTTCTCGATTCAGTTTTGGAAGGTTGTACGATTCTAAGCATTTATCCATTTCTTCTAGGTTTTCCAATTTGTTGGCATAAAGCTTTTCATAGTATTCTCTTACAATCTTTTGTATTTCTGAGATGTCCATTGTAATTTCTACTCTTTCATTTCTGAATTTTTTTATTTGAGCCTTCTCTCTTTTTTTCTTGGTGAGTCTAGCTAACGGTTTGTCAATTTTGTTTATTTTTTCAAAAAATCAGCTCTTGGTTTTGTTGATTTTTTCTATTGTTTTTTCAGTCTCTATTCAATTTATTTCTGTTCTAATTTTTATTATTTCCTATCTTCTACTGATTTTGGGCTTTGTTTGTTCTTCTTTTTCCAGTTCCTTTAGGTGCACTGTTATATTGTTTATTTGAGATTTTTCTTGTTTGTTGAGGTAGGCCTGAATCACTATAAACTTTCCTCTTAGAACTGCTTTTGCTGTATCCCATAGATTTTGGCATTGGTATTTTCATTTTCATTTGTCTCCAGGTATTTTTTGATTCCTCCTTTGATTTCTTCATTGACCCAATCATTGTTCAGTAGCATTCTGTTTAATCTCCACATATTTATGGCTTTTCTGATTTTCTTCCTGTAGTTGATTTCTAATTTCATACCTTTGCGGTCAGAAAAGATGCTTGCTATTATTTCAGTCTTCTTAAATTTATTGAGAGTTGTTTTGTGGCCTAATTTGTGATCATCCTGGAGAATGTTCCACGTGCATTTGAAAAGAATGTGTCTCTTGCAGTTTTTGAATGGAGTGTTCTATATATATCTACTAAGTCCATCTGGTCTAATGTGTCATTTAAGGCCAATGTTTCCTTATTGATCTTGTGTTTGGATGATCTATCACACCATATCACACCATAAGTGGTGTGTTAAATTCCCCTATTATTATTGTGTTAGTGTCCATTTCTCCTTTTATGTCTGCTAATACTTGCTTTATACATTTAGGTGTTATTATCCTACATTGGGTTATTATCCTACATATTTACAAGTGTAATATCCTCTTGTTTGATTGTTCTCTTTGTCATTATGTATGCCCTTCTTTGTCTCTTGTTACAGCTTTTGTTTTAAAGTCTATTTTGTCTGATATAAGTATTGATACCTCAACTTTCTTTTTATTGCCATTTATATGCAATATCTTTTTCCATCCTTTCACTTTCAGTTTGTGAGTGTCTTTAGATCTGAAGTGTGCCTCTTGTATGCAACATATATATGGGTCTTGTTTTTTAATACATTCGGCCACCCTATGCCTTTTGATTGGATCATTTATTCCATTGATATTTAAAGTAACCTTTGATAAATATGTACTTACTGCCATTCTATTACTTTTTTTCTGGGTGTTTTAGTAGTTCTCCGTTCCTTTCTTCTTCTCTTGCTCTCTTCCCTTGTGGTTTGACGTCTTTCTTTAGTATTACGTTTGAGTTCCTTTCTCTTATTTCTTTATTTATTATCAGTTTCTGTTTCATGGTTACCATGAGGTTGATATATAATCATCTATGTATATAGCAATCTATATCGAGTTGACGGTCTCTTTAGTTTGACCTCTTTCTAAAAGCCCTACTCTTTTGCTCCCATCCTCCCACATTTTATGTTTTTGATATCATATCTAACCTCTTCGTGTGTGTGTGTGTGTATCCATTACTTTCTCATCATTAAAATAGGTAATTTTAGTACCTTTGTCTTTTGACCTCCATATTATCTTCATAGGTGGCTGATCTGCTACCTTTACTGTATTTTTGCATTTACCACTGATTTTATTGCCTTTGTTTTTTGATAATTTTCTTATTCCTGTCTGTGGTCTTCTCTTCCACATTTAAACAAGTCCCTTTAGCATTTCATGTAAAACTGGTTTCTTGGTGATAAACTCCTTTGACTTTTGTTTTTCTGGGAAACTCTATCTCTCCTTCCATTCTGAAAGATAACCTTGCCATGCAGAGTATTCTTGGCTATAGGATTTTTCCTTTCAGCACTTTAAATATATCATGCCACTCCCTTCTAGACTGTAAAGTTTTGGCTGTGAAGTCAGCTGTAGCCTTATGGGGTTTCCTTCTTTGTGTCACTTGTTGCCTTTCTCTTGTGGCTTTTAGGATTCTCTCTTTATCTTTAATTTTGGACATTTTAATTATAATCTGTCTTCGTGTGGGCCTCTTTGGGTTTATCTTGTTTGGTGCTCTCTGTCCTTTCCATACTGGGTGTCTGTTTCCTTCCTTAGGTTAGGAAAGTTTTCAGCTATTATTTTGTCAAATAGATTCTCTGCCACTTTGTCTTTCTCTTCTCCTTCTGGGACACCTATAATACGAATGTTAGGGTGGTTGATGTTGTCCCAGAGCTCCTTTAGACTGTTCTCATTGTTTTGAATTCTTTTTTCTTTGATCTGTTCAGCTTGGGTGATTTCCTCTATTCTTTCATCCAGCTCGTTCATCCATTCTTCTGTATCACTCTGCTATTTAGTCCCTCTAGTGAATTTTTCATTTCCAGTATTGTATTCTTCATTTCTGATTGGTTCTTTTTTGTTTTCCAATTCTTTGATGACATTCTCACTGTGTTCATCTATTCTTCTCCCAAGATCAGTGAGCATCCTTATGACATTTTGTTTGAAATCTTTGTCAGGTAGATTGTTTATTTCTGTTTCACTTAGTTCTTTTTCTGGGGTTTTGTCCTGTTCCCTAGCTTGGAATGTATTCCTTTGCCTCCTCATTTTAACTCTTTCTCTGTGCTTATATCTATGTATTAGGTGAATCAGCTATGTCTTCTGATCTTGGAGAAGTGCTCTTATGTAAGAGATGCCATTTGAGGCCCAGCAGTATGCTTCACTCTTGTCACCCATTCCAAATATTCTAGGAGTGACCCCTGGGGGGACTACATGTGTCCTTCTGTTGTGGCAGGGTTGCTCTTGCTGCAGGTGCCCAGGAAGTCTAGGCTTTCCCCCTAGCCAGCTGGTTGTAATTCTCAGCTGCTTGTGGCTGCTATGGACCCTTCAGTTGCTTTATTGGATTTGGGGTGCCCCAGCACAGTTGGCTGCAAGGTCTAATAGCAGACTCCTGCTGAAGTTTTTCTGTTAAGTGAGTAGGCCCCCAGTGTGACTGGTTCCTAGGCTCAGGGGCTTACAATTGCTTTACACCTCCAGCCTGCAAGGCTGTTGTCAGCTCCCTCAGGATTGCAGCTGAGTGGGACTGGCCCCAGGCATGTGAACACCTAATTGTTTCAGGCTTTGGAAGGCAGGTCTGATCCCCTATGTGGCTGTTTGTGAAGCATAAGTCTTCTGTCGCTGATAAGCCCCACAGCCCACATGTCCACACATACTGTTAACACAGTCCTGGGCTGTGCACATGTCCCAGCTCCCTGGAGCATACCCTGATGCCCTACTGCAGAGGCCCCCAACACACTCCACCAATGCCCAAGCCACTCCACCACTCCTCACACATGCCCTGCACCACAGATGCAGATCTACTTGCCTGCCTGCAGAGGATCCAGGCACCCAGTCTATGCAGGCTGACAAGTTACCTGAGGGCATGCTGTTGGGTGGAGCCAGTCTCTAGGGCAGGCTGCCTGCCCTGGCTGAGCTGGATTAAATCGGGCACTTTAGCTCTTGGGGCAGACCCTGGGCTAACTGGCCAGGGGAAGATCTTCAATGGTGTCTGCCAGTGTCTGTGTCAGCACGACTGTACTAGGTCACAGTAATGGCTGCCACCAATATCTCTTAGTCCCTGGAGAGGTCTCACCACTCACCAAGATGCACCCAGAGCCTATCAGGTGGGTCTCTTTTCATCACAGGACTTTTCACCTTTCATTCTGTTTTTTATGACTTTATGTTTTTTTCTGAAATGGGTGAATTTGTGTGTGGGTCCTTTAAGAGTCAGCTTTTTTTTTTTTTTTTTTGCTTATGTCCAATAGCTTTTTTAGGGGTATTCCCCATTGTAGTTAATAGCCAGCAAAGCCAATATTATAAGACTTGTCTCAGTTGTGCTGAGTCTGAAGGATGCTTATAGTGGTAATTCTCCCCCATTCAGGTACTCCACTCCTCTAGGGAATGCTGCATACCTTAGGGTGCTCCTGGCCAGTTGGGAAGTGCTGCAGCATGTCAAGGTGGCCTTTTCCTCTCCAGAATGAATTTCTGCCTCTTCCATCTCATTCAGGACTGTCCCTTGTTGCAGGGCTTATTTTTATCCAGATTTCAGTTGTCTCTCAGGGGTAATTGTTCCAAGATTAGTTGTAGCTTGGTTGTGTTCTTGGGAGGAGGTGACTTCAGAGTCCACCTACACCACCATCTTGACATCAACCTCCTAAACTAAAGATCTTGAGATGGAGAGATTATCCTGGAATATCCAGGTGGGCCCTAAGTTCAATCATGCATATTCTTATAAGAGAGAGAGAGAGGAAGATTTGATACAAACACATATGAAGATGAGAAGGTCATATGAAGATGAAACAGAAAGAGATCTAAAGATGCTACACTAGAAAATTAGAGTGCTGCAGCCAAAGATAAGGAATGCCAACAGCCACCAGAAGCTAGAAGAGGCAATGAATGGATTCTCCCCTACAGCTTCTAGACAGAGTGGGGCCCAGATGGTACTTTGATTTTGGCCCAGTAATACTGACTTTGAACTTCTGGCCTCCAGAATTGTGAGGGAATATATTTCTGTTCTTTTAAGTCACCCAGTTTGTGGTAATTTGTTGCTGTGTCCCTAGGAAACTAATACAATTAGCAAATATAATTGAGCATCATAAAAAAAATCATACACCATAACCAAGTGGGATTTATTGCAAGGATGCAAGGTTGGGTCTATATTCAAAAAGTAATCAATATAATCTACCATATCAACAAGCTAATACTCAACAAATTAGGAATTGAAAGGAAATCCCTCAACCTGATAAAGGGCATCTACAAGAAACCCACATCTAACATGATACTCATGGTGACAGACTGGATGCTTTCCTCTAAGTTACGGAATAAGATAAGGATACCAACTTTGGTACTTCTATTCAACATTGTGCTAGATGCTCTAGCCAAGTCAATTATACAAGAAAAATAAATAAAAGGTATCCATACTGGAAAGGAAGAAATAAAATTTCTCTATTCACAAATGACATAATTTTGTATATAGAAAATCCATGAAAAAAACTATCAGAATAAACGAGTTCAGCAAGGTTGCAGGATACAAGGTCAATATAAAAAATAAATTGTATTTCCATACAGTTACCATAAACATCTGAAAATGAAATTAAAACAATTCCATTTACAATAGCAAAAAAAGAATAAAATAGGAATAAATTTAATGAAAAAGTGCCAAATTTATTCTCTGAAAGTGATAAAATATTGTTAAAGGTGACTAAAGAAGATCTAAAGAAATAGAAAAACATCCCATGCTTATAGATAAAAATATTTAATATGGTAGGAGGGAAATACTTTCCAAAATGATCTACAAATTCAATGCAATACCAATCAGAATCCCAGCTGAGTTGTTTTTTTACACAGAAATTGTTTTATTCATTGTAATGGCTTCACGTGGTATACTTTATTTTTAATTTGGTTTAGTTTAGTTTATGATCAACAATTACAATTCCAAAGGTGATTAAATAATACAATCTATTGGGTAAATGATACTCTCTACACTTACCTTATGCTATGTACAAAAATTAACTCAAGATAGATCACAGGCTTAAAGGGAAGAGCAAAACCTACAAAATTCTCAGAAGAAAACATAGGAGTAAATCTTTATGATCTTGGATTTGGCAAAAGCACATACAATAAAAAAAGATAAATTGGACTTCATCAAAATTAAAAACTTTTGTGTTTCCAGGGATACTGTGAAAAAGGTGAAAAGATAATCCAAAGAATGAGAGAAAATGTTTGCTAATCATATATCTGATAAAGTACTATATCTAGAATACATAAAGAACTCTTACAATTAAATAACAAAAAGACAGATAACCCAATTAAAAAATGGGCAAAGGCTGTGAATAGACATTTCTCCAGAGAATATCTACAAATAATAAATAAACACATGAAAAGATGTTTTCCATTTCCATACGAAAGTCCAGAATAAGAAATATATAGAGACAGAAGTAGATCAGTGGTTCCTTAGAGATAGAAGTGGGGAGGAATAGGGAGGTAATAGCTAAAGAATATGAGTTTCTTTTTCAAGTGATGAAAATGTTATAAAATTGTGGTGATGATTGCACATATCTGTGAATATAGTAGAAGTAATTGAACTGTACACTGTAAATGGGTGAATTGTATGATATGTAATTATATATCAATAAAGCTGTTTTTTAAAACAACTAAAGTTATTGTTTAATGGTTACAGTATTTCAGTTTTATGAGATGAAAGAGTTCTGGAGATGGATGACGGCGACGGTTGCATAACATTATGAATGTATTTATTCACACTGTACTGAACACTTAAAAATGTTTAAGGTGGTAAATTGTATGCTACGTGTATTTTACCACAATAAAAAAATTGGGGAAAAGGTAAGGAAGAAAAACAAGCTAAAGGAGAAAAATCATAGGATCTTATCATTTGATGCAGAAAAAGTGTTTCACAAAATTCAACACTATTTCAGGCTAAACACTCTCAGAAAAATAGGAATAGAAAGAAATTTATTCAATTTGCCAAAAAGCATCTACAAAAATACCTATAGCTAACAATATATGTAGTGGCAAAAGACTGAATGCTTTCCTCTTAAGATAGGGAACAATACACAGATGTCTACTCTCAGTACTCTTATTCAACATAGAACTAAAATTTCTAGCCAGTGCAATAAAGTAAGAAGAGGAAAGAAACAGCATATAGATCACAAAGGAAGAAATAAAACCACCCTTATTTACAGATGACATGATGGTGTACATAGAAAATACCAAGGAATTTACAAATTAAACTCCTAGAAATAATAAATGAGTTCAGCAAGGTAACAAGATACAAGATAACATACAAAATCAATGGTATTTTTATATACTGACAATGAACATGTAGACATTGTAATTACAAATATAATACCATTTGCAATCATTCAAAAAGTTAGTTGTTGCAAGAAGTCTTTAAAATCATTGTTATCCTCATTTCGCAGATTGGAGTAATGAGGACCTAAGAGATGCAGTGACTTGCCCAAGATTATATACCTAAGTAGTAGATAGAAGATCTGGGACTAGAACCCAGAGTTTTTGCTTCCTAGTTGGATGCTCCTTCTCTACATTTCATAGTATTTCTCATGCCATGCTCCCTCACTAATAATAGAATAAAATGATACCTAAAAGAGATTTTTTTTAACTCTTCCAGTTGATATAATTTGTTGTATATAAAATTCAGTAATATATTCATTCATCATTTCAACAAACATGTACTGAGATATTACTATGTTGCAGGTCCTGGGCTAAGTAGCGTGGAAATATCTGAGGTATTCGAAGAGGAATCACTACTCAATAATTCTCATTAAATAAATCTCTAGGAACACTGCTAGATATAGCGGTTTGACAGTTTCTGAGACCTATTTATAATTCCACATTTAAAAGAGGTTACCAGAGATCACACTATTCATTTCCTACTGCCAAGTAGAGGTACACCCAACTTAAGATGACTATGAGATATTATCAGTGCTAATATAGCATCAAGCACTGATCTAAGCACTACACACACACACACGTGCACACACATACCAGAGTCATTCAATCCACACAATAATTCTAAGAGATAGGTGCTATCATTTCCACTTTAGAGATGAGAAAATTAAGGCATAGGATGATTAAGTGACTTGTCCATGACCATATAGCTAGTAAGTAGCTGTATATACAAAGTAGCTAGTAAGTATGTACAAATGTTAGCCTATTGCTACAGACTTACAAAAGAAAGTTTTGTCCTCCAACTTCTTCCTCTGGTCAAATCCACACTTCTCTTAGATGCCAACAAAGTCCAATTCCCTTCAGATAGTCTGTCTGCCTGGGCTTGGGTTTGGAGTTCAGGAATATTCAATCATGCCATAGTAGATTCCCTTGACTCATCCTTCTGATTACTCCTGAGATGGGGTGGGCCTCTAGTAAGACCTTGGAAGAGGATGGCTCCAAGATGCTTATCCCCACTGACCCCTTAGGTAATCCACCCACAGCCTGGATCCAAAGCTCCCATTAGTCTGGCCTTATCTGGCATAGCTGCTCCTCTTATTCTTGGCCAAGATGGAAATTACAGCAAACTGTTTCATGGTTTTTGGCAGGCTCAGCAGTGAGGAAAGCTGAAGGCTCATGGCAGACAGGTGCAGAGAAACTGAAGGTGGAGTATTCCAGCCACTGCCTTCATGGCACAAACACAGTCAACTTGGGGGTTAGAAGTAAGGAGTAGGGTGTGGCAACTAGAAAAAAAGATCAAAGACTAACTTTTTAAAAACCTTTTCACTAATTGTTTGTATATCCTAAGAAACTGCTTTATATCTTGAAGGTAAATTTTTGCCCCAAAGGTAGATATATATATATATATCAGACTCTACATATGATTCCAAAAATAGACAATACAAAGATAGGATTGGGAAGATATGACTTTTCAACAGCACGGATTTTGCAGACTCAGGCCCAGTTAGTTTATTTTGAGTTCAGGATGAGTTAGCAAGATGTTAAAAATGCTAATGTAAAGTTAGGTTGTATCAATAGGAGCATAAGTCTCAGAATTAGAGAGGTGATATCTTCACTCTATTCTGGGCTGCTAAGACCACTTGAGATATTGTTTTTACTGCTGGATGCCATACTTTATGACATAGGTAAACTGGATCATGTTACAAAACAGTAACCAGAATGACTGGATGAGGAGGAGCCTGAAAACTACTTAATGTGAGGAACAATAAAATGACCTAGAGATATTTATCATGAAGAATAGATTTAGCTATTTTTAAGGGCTATAATAGACAACCGAAATTAGGCTTGTCCTATATAATACAAATAAGAGCAGGACTACTGGGTGGAAATTCCAGATAAGTGAAGATTTTCTAACAAATCTGGAAATGTGCCAGAACTCAAAGAGAAAAGTCTTAAAATCGGTTTTAAATTGACTGGCTACAGTGATTTCTTACCAAAGGCAGGAAAAGCAACAATAATCTGGCAGGAAGAGGTATCATCAGAGGGCCCAGAATGCTAATAGGCAAGGCTATCAATTTCATTGAGTTGAGAATGAAAGTAAACTCAGAAAGAACCCAAAAAGTCAGAGTGGGAAAACAAAAGAACAAGAGCAAAGCAAGATGGAGTCCTAGACAATATGAGTGGAAACCAAAAAATGAGAAGAAATGCACACAGTAGTTGCAGACAAAGTCCAGTTAGGAGAACCAAGAGAGAAACTAGCCACAGCCAGAAACAGCAATGGCAATTGAATTTTACCTAGCAAGCTATGTTATGGCTCCTTCAGAAATAGAAACTTTTTGAGAGGGTGACTCAAAATGACAACTGATTATAAAGGTCTCTGCCCCCAAGCTGTTGAGGAATCTTAAAGCTAGAAGACACCTTAGAGAGCATATAGTCTATCCTCTGTTTCAGTTCTATGTTTTAAACTCTATTTTATGCAGTGTTCAGTGCACCTGTCCATAACATGCTAGTTTCAAACTGACAACCAGGCAAAGCACACAAACTTCACACTTGAGCAACACCCTTTACCCACAAGACAACTAGGTAGCCTTCCTCACTAGGGCAGAGGTCTTTTACAATATTGCAATGTACTTCATCTGAACACTATTTTGCATGCCAACTACAGGTCAAACTCCAAGGACTTCCTGCACCCTGTCTCTTTCCACAACTTTCTCCACTGCATACAATTAACTTAGGTACTAAAAGAAGTGTAGGTGGACTTCCAATTATTCCTTCAACAGCCAAAGGACTTATATAAATGACCAGAAAGAAATAGTAGTCCTCAAGTAATCCTACGATTCCGGAAATAATATGTAGCTGCTCAGCCAATCCCTTTTCCTCATGTTGCAAATTCCATAGCATTTTGGTTAAAACAACCAGATAGTCTTAAGATCTGTCTCATCTTCCACTGATCCTCAGCCAAAGTTGGTTCCACACTCTAGTCACCATCAAAAAAATGGCCCTTTTTTTGTACAAGTAAAAGTAAAAGGGAGATGCATACATACAGGACTTCCTGTCTGGACAAGATAGTGTAGATACATATCTCTCTCCTTTTCCCCCACTAAGTACAATTGTAAGTGACAAAGGAGAACTCTGAAAGGTAGAACTAGTTAGGGACACCCAGAATTGTTAGGAAAACACAGCAGCAGGGTGCCTTACATCATGCCATTCCACAGAAGAAAGTAACCCAGGCCTGGCATTTCCTGACCCCCAAATTAACAACAGAAAATGGTGCAAGTAGGCTAATTCATTTCCCAGATCACTTGGAGTCCTGCCTACAACAAGAGACCAGCCTAGCACCACAGGTAAGGGGGATTGATCTCCCCACTGACAATAAGTAGCCAGGAGAAGAACTCCCCTTCCCTGTAGGGCCTGAAACTCTCCTCTCCCACCAAAAGGCACTGGTGGCCCTGAGGAAGAGATCCAACCACAGCAACCCATTGGATTCGGAAGCACTCTTCATCCCCACAAGCTAGAGACTCCATTCCCCTACTTAGAAGCACCAGACAGCCTTGCTCGGGGAAGGCCCTTCTACCCCTTCAATCAGCACCAACTAAGACCAGTAGGACGCCCAGTAGCACAAGATAAACCAAGAAGATGAGAGTAGCACTAGAAAGGTTCTGAAAATTACACTTTCACTGAAATCACAGCTTACAAAAGTAGACCAGGATCTGCATGTTAAACCTAAACAGGGTGACTAATTACTAAAATTGAAAATTTAAATGGGACCCAGAATCTGCTAATGTAATAGAACAACTCTCCAGGAAGCAATCACAAATCACCTGTCATACCAAGGACAATGAAAACCACACCTTGAATGAGAAAAGACAATCAACTGATGACAGCATCAAAATGATTCAGATATTGGAAATATCTGACAAGGATTTTTTTTTTTATTAAGGTTATAAAAGTTAACATCCTTGTGAAATTACAGTTGTACATTATTATTAGTCATGTTGTAGGTACACCACTTCACCCCTAGTGCCCTCCCCCATCCCCCTTTCCCCTGGCAACCACCGATAAGTTCTCTTTATCCATATGTTAACTACCACCTATGAGTGGAGTCATACAGAGTTTGTCTTTCTCTGGCTTATTTCACTCAACATAATACTCTCAAGGTCTATCCATGTTGTTGTGAATGGGACAACTTTGTCCTTTTTTATGGCTGAGTAGTATTCCATTGTATATATATACCACAACTTCTTTATCCAACCATCAGTTGCTGGGCACTTAGGTTGGTTCCATGACTTGGCTATTCTGAATAATGCTGCAATGAAGATAGGGGTGCATGGAGCTTCTGAAAATGCTGATTTCAGGTTCTTAGGATATATACCCAGTAGTGGGATGGCTGGGTCATAAGGTATTTCTATTCTTAACTTTTTGAGGAATCTCCATATTGTTTTCCATAGTGGCTGCACCAGTTTGCATTCCCATCAACAGTGTTTGAGGGTTCCCTTTTCTCCACAGCCTTTCCAACATTTGTCATTCTTGCTTTTGGATATTTTTGCCATTCTAACAGGTGTAAGGTGATATCTTAGTGTAGTTTTGATTTGCATTTCCCTGATGATTAGTGATGATGAGCACCTTTTCATGTGTCTATTGGCCATCCGTATATCTTCTTTGGAGAAATGTCTGTTCATGTCCCTTGCCCATTTTGTAATTGGGTTATTTGATTTTTTATTGTTGAGTTGTCTGAGTTCTTTGTATATTATGGAGATTAACCCTTTGTCGGATAAATAACTTGTGAATATTTTTTCCCACTTAGTGGGCTGTTTTTTGTTTCAATCCTATTTTCCCTCGCCTTAAAGAAGCTTTTTAGCCTGATGAAGTCCCATTTGTTTATTCTTTCTATTGTTTTCCTCATGTGAGGGGTTATGGTGTCCGAAAAGATTCTTTTGAAGCTGATGTCAAAGAGTGTGCTGCCGATATTATTTCTAGAAGACTTATTGTTTCAGGCCTAATCTTTAGGTCTTTGATCTATTTTGAGTTTATTTTAGTAAATGGTGAAAAAAATGGTTGATTTTCATTCTTTTACATGTGGCTGTCCAGTTTTCCCAGCACCATTTGTTGAAGAGACTTTCTTTCCTCCATTGTAGGCCCGCAGCTCCTTTGTTGAAGATTAGCTGTCCATAGATGTGTGGTTTTATTTCTGGGCTTTCAATTCTGTTCCATTGATCTGTGCATCTGTTTTTGTACCAGTACCATGCTGTTTTGATTACTGTGGCTTTTTAGTATGTTTTGAAGTCAGGGATTGTGATGCCTCCAGCTTTGTTCTTCTTTCTCAGGATTGCTTTAGCAATTCGGGGTCTTTTGTTGCCCCCATATGAATTTTTGGATTCTTTGTTCGATTTCTGTAAATAATGACATTGGAATTCTGATTGGGATAGCATTGAATCTGTAGATTGCTTTAGGTAGTATGGACATTTTAACTATGTTTATTCTTCCAATACATGTGCATGGAATGTCTTTCCATCTCTTTATGTCATCATCGATTTCTTCCAAGAAGGTCTTGTAGTTTTCATTGTATAGATCTTTCACTTCCTTGGTTAAATTTATCCCAATGTATTTTATTCTTTTTGTTGCGATCGTGAATGGGATTGAGTTCTTGAGATCTTTTTCTGTTAGTTCATTGTTAGCATATAGAAATGCTACTGATTTATGTATGTTGATTTTATACCCTGCAACTTTGCTGTAGTTGTTGATTGTTTCTAATAGTTTTTGTATGGATTCTTTGGGGTTTTCTATATATAAGATCATGTCGTCTGCAAACAGTGAGAGTTTTACTTCTTCATTGCCTATTTGGATTCCTTTTATTTCTTTTTCCTGCCGAATAGCTCTGGCCAACACCTCCAGTACTATGTTGAATAGGAGTGGTGAAAGTGGGCACCCTTGTCTTGTTCCTGTTCTGAGAGGGATGGGTTTCAGTTTTTGTCCGTTGAGTATGATGTTGGCTGTGGGTTTGTCATATATGGCCTTTATTATGTTGAGGTACTTTCCTTCTATACCTATTTTATTGAGGGTTTTTATCATAAACGGATGTTGGATCTTGTCAAATGCTTTCTCTGCATCTATTGAGATGATCATGTGGTTTTTGTTTCTCATATTGTTAATGTAGTGAATCACATTGATTGACTTGCGGATGTTGAACCATCCCTGTGTCCCTGGTATAAATCCCACTTGATCATGGTGCATAATCTTTTTGATATATTGCTGTATTCGGTTTGCCAAAATTTTGTTGAGGATTTTTGCATCTATATTCATCAGTGATATTGGCCTGTAGTTTTCCTTCTTTGTGTTGTCCTTGTCAGGTTTGGGGATCAGGGTGATGTTGGCTTCATAGAATGTATTAGGGAGTGCTCCATCTTCCTCTATTTTCTGGAACAGTTTGAGAAGGATAGGTATTAAATCTTCTTTGAATGTTTGGTAGAATTCTCCAGAGAAGCCGTCTGGTCCTGGACTCTTATTTTTGGGGAGGTTTTTGATTACTGTTTCTATTTCTTTACTTGTGATTGGTCTATTCAGATTCTCTATTTTTTCCTGATTCAGTTTGGGTAGGTTGTATGAGTCTAGGAATTTATCCATTTCTTCTAGGTTGTTCAATTTGTTGGCATATAGTTTTTCATAGTATTCTCTTATGATCCTTTGTATTTCTTCAGTATCTGTTGTGATTTCTCCTCTCTCATTTCTAATTTTATTTATTTGAGACTTCTCTCTTTTTTTTTTTTTAGTGAGTCTGGCTAAGGGTTTGTAGATTTTGTTAATTTTTTTGAAGAACCAGCTCTTTGTTTCATTGATCCTTTCTACTGTCTTTTTTGTTTCAATATCATTTATTTCGGCTCTAATTCTTATTATTTCCCTCCTTCTACTGACTTTGGGCTTTGTTTGTTCTTTTTCTAATTCCGTTAGGTGTCGTTTGAGGTTGTTTATGTAAGATTTTTCTTGCTTATTGAGGTGAGCCTGTATTGTAATGAATTTTCCTCTTAGGACTGCCTTTGCTGCATCCCAAATAATTTGGTATGGTGTGTTTTCATTTTCATTTGTCTCCCGATAATATTTGATTTCTTCTTTAATTTCTCAATAATCCATTGTTTGTTCAGTAGCATGTTGTCTAGTCTCCACATTTTTGGCCCTTTCCCAGCTTTATTCTTGTAGTTGATTTCTAGTTTCATAGCATTGTGATCAGAAAAGATGCTTGATACTATTTCAATCCTCTTGAACTTATTGATGCTTGCTTTTTTTCCCAAGATATGGTCTATCCTTGAGAATGTTCCATGCGTGCTTGAGAAGAATGTGTAACCTGCTGTTTTTGGATGAAGTGTCCTATATATATCTATTAGGTCCATCTGATCTAATTTTTCATTTAATTCTATAATTTCCTTGTCGATTTTCTGTCTGGATGATCTGTCCATTGGTGTTAATGTGGTGTTGAGGTCCCCTACTATTATTGTATTACTGTTGTTGTCTCCTTTTAGTTTTGTTAAGAGTTTCTTCATGAATTTTGGTGCTCCTGTGTTAGGGGCATATATATTTATGACTGTTATGTCATCTTGGTGGAGAGTCCCTTTTATCATCATATACTGCCCCTCTTTGTCTTTCGTTACCTGTTTTGCCTTGAAGTCTACTTTGTCTGATATAAGTATGACAAAACCTGCTTTCTTTTGTTCATTATTGGCTTGGAGTATTGTCTTCCACCCCTTCACTCTGAGTCTGTGTTTGTCTTTGGGGCTGAGGTGTGTTTCCTGGAGGCAGCATATTGTTGGATCTTGTTCTTTGATCCATCCTGCCACTCTGTGCCTTTTGATTGGAGAGTTCAATCCATTCACGTTTAGTGTGATTACTGAAACGTGGGGGCCTACTGTTGCCATTTTATCACTTGCTTTCCGGTTCTTTTGCATTTTGTTCTGATGGAGAGCTGTTACTTTGTGTTATTGTCCTTCTGTTTATCTCCTTTGTTCTAGATTTTGTAACCCCTTTCCTTTTTTTGATTTTTCAGGAATGAGGTTCTTCCTGAGCAATTCTTGAAGAGGAGGTTTTGTGGTGATGAACTCCCTTAACTTTTGTTTATCTGGGAAAGTTTTTTTTCTCCATCATATTTGAAGGATATTTTTGCTGGGTAGAGTATTCTTGGCTGCAAGTTTTTATCCTTCAGAGTTTTGAATATTTCATTCCAATCTCTTCTAGCCTGTAAGGTCTCTCCTGAGAAGTCTGCTGATAGCCTTATGGGGTTTCCTTTGTAAGTTATTTTCTTCTTCCTGGCTGCCCTTAGTATTTTCTCTTTGTCATTGACTTTTGCTAGTTTCACTACTATATGTCTTGGGGTTGGTCTTCTTGCATTAATAAAGTTTGGAGATCTATTGGCTTCTGTCACATGAAGTTCCATCTCTCTTCCCAAGTTTGGAAAGTTCTCAGCTATTATTTCTTTGAACAGGCCTTCTGCCCCCTTCTCCTTCTCTTCTCCCTCTGGTATACCTATAATCCTTATGTTGCGTCTCCTAATTGAGTCAGATAATTCTCGGAGAGTTTCTTCATTTCTTTTTAGTCTTAATTCTCTCTCCTCCTCTGCCTGAAGCCTTTTTATATTCCTATCCTCCAAATTGCTAATTCTGTCTTCCATATTATCGACCCTACTATTCAGAGAGTCCAGATTTTTCTTAATCTCCTCCACTGTGTTCTTCATCTCCAGTATTTCTAATTGGTTCTTCTTTACGGTGTCAAGCTCTTTTGTGACATAGCTCCTGAACTCATTGAGTTGTCTATCTGAATTCTCTTTTACGTCGTTGAGTTTTTTCATAATGGCAGTTTTGAAATCATCGTCATTTAGGTTGTAGATTTCATTGTCTTTGGGATTGTTTTCTGGATGCTTATCATTTTCCTTCTGTTCTGGAGATTTAATATATTTTTTCATACTGCTTGATGGTGTGGGTTTGTGCCTCCGCATAGAGATAGAGTTTAGTCGCTGCTTCCACTTGTTGCGACTGGTATGGGGGGGGGCAGCTGTTTAGACTGCCCCAACAAGGAACCCTGTCAGCTGTTACTGACTGGGTCTGGACCCCTCCTCGTAGTCACAGTGGTCCTATGGGGTCCCTCGTCGGTTGTAGGGGCTATACAGAGGCCTCAGGATGCTGGTGCCTACTGCTGCAGCCCACCTAGACGCGCTCCCTCCTTGTGGTCTGCAGCGGTGTTGTGGGCTTTCCCCTCAGCCAGGAGCAGGATCACCTATAATCTCCGATTTGTCCCTAACAGAGCCCACCAGATCACACTTGTCCACTATAGGTCCCAGCAGAGCTATGGGTATCTTCTGCAGTCTGTCATTAGCTCACTTAGCTGTGCTGCTTTTGCCCCAGGGCCTTCCTGCCTTGTGATTGCCAGTTGGGACCTCTCCACTAGCGCTGTGCAGAGGCTTTTACTGAGGCTGCCGTCAGAACCTGGATTTCCCCCCTGGGCTACATAGTCGTTTCACCGGAGCTCTACTCTGCCCCACTTTACTCTCACGGGATCTCTGGGAGCCCCTTGCCTCGTCTGGGACATGGCCAGAGTCCATAGGCCTGGTGGTGGCTTGTAAGCTGCTGCCTTGCGGGGAATTATGCTCTAGGGAGCTTCCTGGTGTTCCAAATGCTGTGCAGGGCCTCCCTGCCGATGGCAAGCACAGGCCCTCCCTGCTGGGGGGGTGTGGGACCCTAGAGCAACCCCCTGGGCCACGGAGCCGGGTGTTGGAGCTCCACCCAGTCCCCAGGCACGTCCACGGGAAGTCCGGGCACCCCCTGTACCGACCTGTGCACAGAAGACCGTGAGCCCAGCAGAAGTTTGTGGCCTGGAGCCACCCCGGGGGATCCGCCCACTGGGAGCTTTTCTTTTTCCTGGATTCTGGGCGTGGCCTCCCTGCTAATGGCGAGCAGAGGCTTTCCCTGCTGGGGAGATGCGGGACCCCGGAGCCTTACCCTGCGCTGCAGAGCCAGGTGCTGGAGCTCCAACTATGTCCCCAAGCACATCTACGGGAAGTCTGGGTGCCCCTTGCACCAAGCCAAGCACCGGAGACCATAAACCCTGCAGCAGCTTGCAGTCTGGAGCCGCCCCAGGGGATCCATCCACTGGGAGCTTTCCTTTTTCCTGGATTCTGGGCATGGCCTCCCTGCTAATGGCGAGCAGAGGCTTTCCCTGCCGGGGAGGTGTGGGACCCTGAAGCCTTCCCCTGTGTTGCAGAGCCAGGCCCTGGAGCTCCAAACGTGTCCCCAAGCACGTCTATGGGAAGTCAGGGTGCCCCCTGTACTGAGCCGTGCGCCAGAGACCGTGAGCTCAGTGGCAGCTTGCGGTCTGGTGCTGTGCCGGGCCCGCCAGGAGCTTCTCTTTGTTCTGGCTTCTGGGTGGGGCCTCCCTGCTAATGGTGAGTGGAGGCCTTCCCTGCCAGTGGGTGCGGGGCCCTGGGGATTTACCCCTGGGCTTAGGTGTGATCGCGGGGGGCTTGGGTAGCGGTGTTGTCACCTGTTTCCACCGTTGCTCCACTGGTGAGTGCACACTCCTGCCCTTGGTGCTTGGCGATGCTATGGTGGAGTCTGCTGGAAGAGAGCCTCCTGCAGGAACTAGGCTGTCTGGGCGTCAGGGGTCGGGGGTCGGAGAGTTTTCACCTATTTCCACCTCTTCCTGGGGGGAAGTCTGTCCACATTCCGATGTGTAGTAGCACGAGACTTTTAGGCATCTTGAGATGCTATCTGGATATCCTTTGTTAATCGGTGAATGTCCAGTTAGTTGTAGATTCAACAGGGGAGAGACAAAGAAGACCTCTCACTCTGCCATCTTGGTCCCGCCTCCAAGGATTTTTTTTTTGGAGGAAGATTAGCCCTGAGCTAACATCCACCACCAATCCTCCTCTTTTTGCTGAGGAAGACTGGACCTGAGTTAACATCCATGCCCATCTTCCTCTACTTTATATGTGAGACGTCTGCCACAGCTTGGCTTGATAAGCAGTGAGTAGATCCGCGCCTGGGATCCAAACTAGCAAACTCTGGGCCACAGAAGCAGAGCACATGAACTTAACCACTATGCCACTGGGCAGGCCCCTGACAAGGATTTCTAAAGCAA
Organism: Equus quagga; assembly: GCF_021613505.1. Lineage (NCBI taxonomy): Eukaryota > Metazoa > Chordata > Mammalia > Perissodactyla > Equidae > Equus > Equus quagga. The sequence continues at coordinate 64,838,581 of NC_060276.1, read as the reverse complement.
CAAGGATTTTAAATCAAAAAAGGATTCAACAGAGATTTCAAATTATTTCAAAACAAATGAACACAGAAAATCTCAGCAAAGAAAGAGAAGTTACAAAAAATGGAAATTATAGAACTAAAAAATATAATGGAAAAATTTTAAAAACTCACTAATGAGCTCAATAGTCAAGTTTAAATGACAGAGGAATAAATCAGTGAATTTGAGAACATATCAATAGGATTTACCCAATCTGGACAACAAGAAAATGAACAGTTGAGGAACTTGTGGGACAACAGCAAGATCCAACATTTGTATCCAAATCCCAGAAGAAGAGGAGGAAGAGTAGAGTTGAAAACCTCTCATATTTGTTGAAGGATATAAACTCACGGATTCAAGAAGCTAAGCAAATCTAAGTTAGGATAAACCCAAAGAAATCTATGCCAATCCACATCGTAATTAAGCTTCTGAAAACTAAAGGCAAAGAAAAATTCTTGAAATAAAAAAAGTAAAGAAGGAATACATCAAGATCTGGGCAATTTTACACTAACATAGTCACCATTGCTGGCTTCTATACCTGGAGGTATGGAAAAAATGTGATCCAAAGACAATGTCTACCAATAATTTTATCCCTCACTTCATATTCATCTTTTGCCTCCCATTTCAGTTTCATTTCCATAATATCCAAAAGATTGTGGAGCAAATGTGCTCAGACTTCCTGAGACTGGAAGATCTACCCTAGAAAACATGCATCCTGTCACCAAGCTAGAACGCTCCATGTCTGCTCTCAACACTTTCCCATTTTATGCTTTATGTCCTTGAGCATTTTTTGGGTTCCAGAGCTTCTACCTCATCCCCTGAGATGATGACATCATTTGTTTTGTCTGCTAAGATATTTTGCACCTTGTCAGCATATATTCTACCACCCCTTATGAATTCCATGTTATTAATCTTACTTTTTCCCCTGGTACCAGTCCAAATAATTATTCTCAATTTCTCATATTTGTGGGCTATTATCATAGTCCGCTCCTCTCTCAGACCTTAGCAGTAAGCCAGTCTCCCTATCCTTAGAGCCTTCAAGCTGCTTCCATCCATCAGGAAGTCCTAGACTCTATGTGGCTGATCCCAGTTATCTTTCAATAACTACCTTGAAATTTCTCCAATTTGCTGACATCTGTTTAAAAGCAGGACACACCTGGGCCTTCCCTGGGCTTCCCAGTGCTAATGATACCAGAGTCGATAGAATGATAGAATATTTCCATGACAGCAGAATTAAGGAACTGATGGAAAATGCCACATTTGAACTCTAAGTTTCTCTAATCTTCCTGTACCTCTATTCATTCCTTGGTTTCTCAGGGAAAAGTGATTCAGGATCAAAATCAGAAAGTTGGTCCAACTTGCCATTCATTCCCATTTTATCCCATACTCTCTTGATGCTGCTAGTGGCTTCTGTCTCAGAGGAAATTGATCTGATAAATGTATTTATATCCAAGCACTGAAGACTTAAGATGATATACCTTCATGGGAGATTGCATTTTGAAGGAAGCTGGGAGAAGGCAATAATAAACCCAAACAGTAGGGTATATGACTAAATTGGCAATTCTGAAAAAGAACTGTGGTTCATCACAAGAAGCAATGTGATGTAAGTAGAAAAGGGCTAGAATAGGAGTCTGCCACTGATTTACTCCTTAAAGACTTAGCACTGACAGTGCGAATTTGAACAAATCATTTCACCTTTCTGGACCTTGGAGGACACTCATTGGTATGAAAGAGTTTGGACCAGCTGACATTAAGATTCCTTCCAATACTTAAATTCTATGAGTTGCCATGATGGAGACCTTCCTAAGAGGCTTCAAATAACACCACAAACGCTATTTCAATTGCCTATGAAAAAGCTGGTCATGAATATGAGCTATTATCTTCCCCAGCTATGAGAGTGCAGAGAGTGAGCAATTAATTCTGCCTAGGGGCCTTGAAATAAACTTCACAGAGAAGGTAATGTATGAAAGGCAAGTAGTATTTTTTTCAGGTGGCAAATGATAGAGAAGGACATTCCAGGCAGAGAGTAAAGTATATGAAGTAATTTATCAGTATATAAGAATGCACTATATTCAAGAAATAGGGAGTAATTGGGTGAGGCTGGAGAATAGGGTATATGGAAGTAACAGTGGGAGTTAAATCTAAGGTAGATTAGGTACAGATTGTGAAGGGCCTTGAATGAAATTCTCAGTGTTAGGAATTAATCCCATAGGGTTAATCCCAATGTATAGTTACTGAGGATTTGTAAACTAGGGAGTGACAGGTTCATATCTGCTCTTTAGGACAAAACCTCTGGCTACAGCATAGAGGTTAGATTTGAGGAGAGCAGCCTGGAGGCAGAGAGGCTTGTTGTTGCAGAAATCTAAATAGAATGTGATGAGAGCCTGAATCTCTCTTTCTAGGAGAGAATGAGGAGGTAATGGGGCAGAGAAAGATGGGTAGTACCTTTGGGGGGAAAGTAATATCAAGTTAACCATGTAGTTCTCCCAGGGCAAGAACAAAGCCTTTCACTTCTTTCTGTCTCCCATAATGCTCAGTTCTCTCCTGGGCTCACAATAGACATAGGATACACTAATCTCCAAGAGTTGAAGACTCAAGAAGTTTTGGCTAGTCTTCTAAGCTAGCTTTCACTTCAGGAAACACAGTATTGAGTATGGAGCAGTCCACATAGAGATGTTCCAAGAGAATCAAAAAGTCTGGTTTGGACAACTTTAAGGTCTTGTTTTCTTTCTTTCTTTTTTTTTTTTTAAGATTTTATTTTTCCTTTTTCTCCCCAAAGCTCCCCGGTACATAGTTGTGCATTTTTAGTTGTGGGTGCTTCCAGTTGTGGCATGTGGAACGCCGCCTCAGCATGGCCTGATGAGTGGTGCCATGTCCGCGCCCAGGACTTGAACTGGTGAAACCCTGGGCCGCCAAAGCTGAGTGCGCAAACTTAACCACTTGGCCATGGGGCTGGCCCCAAAGTCTTATTTTCTTGATAAAGGATTAATTTGGCAGTCTCTATTGACAAGGCAGGACTAGGCTTTAGTAAAAGGCTTGTAAGGGCTTCCCAGGAGATTTTTGTGCATCTATTGATTAGAACCTTATTTCTTGGACCATATTATCTGTTGTTACTTTTATCAAAAATTACACTTTAAAGTTTATTTAACTACTCCCCCTTCCAGCTTAATACAGGGACCCCTTCCATAACATCCCTGACAAGTGTTATCCAGCCAAGCATCTGCTTAAAAGTCTCCAGGGATGGAATACCCACTACTTCCCAAGGCATCTAGATTCAGAACCTAAGGGGAGAGGAGTTTAGGTATTTTATGACCATGTACTAATTTTCCAATGCCAAGGCAAATATTTTGAGTATGCAGAAGTTTGTTCTTGGCACCTCTCAACCCTCTACTTCCACTTTAATAGCATTCTAGCAAATAAATATATTTAAAGCATTCTTTATTTTAGTAATACTTATTGAACTCTTACTATGTGCAGTGCACTGCTGTGGCTGGGCAAGGGAAGAAGAAGGTGGCAGGGTGGGGAATGAGAGGAGATAGAGAAGGAAACACATTACCCTCGATGAGTTTAATATCTAGTAGGACCAGATCACTGGTGCCAAGTACAGCCCAAGCCACTGGTGTCAAAGATCATTTACCAAGCTAGGTATGATTAGGATCATGGCTTATCCTCCTGAGAAGGGACAAAACCAACTTTTCCAATAAATCATCTAAATTTACCCAGTGGCTTTCCACATGATGAAAAGTGTTTATCTCCTGCTTTCAGTTTTTGTTGGCATACCACCACCTACTCTATGGCTGGCTTGCAGATTGTCATAGTGAATGATGACCTCCAAATACCACCCTCTCTTGGGCCTATTAATCATGAGTACTGTCCAGTAGAGAAACTACATTTTAAAATGCTTCCTTAAGGTTTTCAGTATTTGTTGATGGTATGCAATCTAAAGAATATCTAAAACCATTACCCTCTCCCTGCTGGGACCAAAAAGCTCTCTACTTTCCATGAATTGCCAAGAAACACTATTAGCATTTGGCAGAAGGGGTAAAAAACCACTATATCACCATGTTTCTGTTTGTTATTTTTCAAAGTCCAATAGACTTTATTAGCAGGAGTATCCCATTCTGCCTTTCATCACCTGGACTGTTACTTACCCACAAATAACTTCTTCTTATGTTTGGAAATCATTTGTATCTTATGATTATGACCCTCTTTCTCAGTATGAAAAAAATCCAACGTGTTGTGGTGAGGCTTTCCAGTTTTATTAGGAAGAGTGTCTTAGAGTTCTATTTGTAAGAACCATGAATTCCACATGAACAAAGTAAATGAAATATAATTTGTTTGTTTCAATGACTCAAGGTTACCATCATAAGCATGAATCACTGTACTATGCTGTGCTACTCTCAGGTGTAATTAAACTGTGTAGGTGAATTAGCCCCTGAGTTAACTGATTCCAGATTACTATTCTTTTTTTTTAATTTTTATTTTTTTCGGATGTACATCATATTTCAAATTCTGTAAACATTACATCATGTTCACCACCTGAACACTAATTATAGTGCATCCCCTCACATGTGACCCTAATCACCCCTTTTGCCCTCCCCCCTCCCCCCTTCCCCAATGGTAACCACCAGTTCAATCTCCAATGCTATGTGGTTTTTTTGTCATTTTTATCTTCTACTTATGAGTGAGATCATATGGTATTTGACTTTCTCCCTCTGACATACTTCACTCAGCATAATACCCTCAAGGTCCATCCATGTTGTCACAAATGGCCGGATTTCGTCATTTCTTATGGCTGAGTAGTAGTCCACCGTATATAAATATCACATCTTCTTTATCCATTCGTCCCTTGATGGGCATCTAGGTTGCTTCCAAGTCTTGGCTATTGTGTATAATGCCACAATGAACACAGGGGTGCAAGTATCTTTATGTGTTTGTGTTTTCAAGTTCTTTGGATAAATACCCAGCAATGGAATAGCTGGATCATATGGTAGATCTATCCTTAATTTTCTGAGGATACTCCAAACTGCTTTCCATAGTGGCTGCACCAGTTTACACTCCCACCAGCAGTTAACAAGCGTTTCCTTCTCTCCACACCCTCTCCAACATTTGTTGTTTCCTGTCTTGTTAATTTTAGCCATTCTGACCGGAGTGAGGTGATACCTCATTGTAGTTTTGATTTGCATTTCCCCGATAGCTAATGATGTTGAGCATCTTTTCATATGCCTGTTGGCCATCTGTATATCTTCTTGGAGAAATCTCTGTTCAGATCTTTTCCCCATTTTCTAATCGGATTGTTGGTTTTTTTGTTGTTGAGCTGCATGAGTTCTTTGTATATTTTGGATATTAACCCCTTATCTGATATGTGGTTTGCAAATATCTTCTCCCAATTGTTAGGTTGTCTTTTCGTTTTGTTGATGGTTTCCTTTGCTGGGCAGAAACTTTTTAGTTTGATGTAGTCCCACTTGTTCATTTTTTCTTTTGTTTCCCTTGCCCGGTCAGACATTGGACTTGAAAATATGCTGCTCAGACCAATGTCATAGAGCATACTGCCTATGTTTTCTTCTAGAAGTCTCATGGTTTTGGGTCTTACATTCAAGTCTTTAATCCATTTTGAGTTAATTTTTGTGCATGGTGTAAGGGAATCATCTACTTTCATTCTTTTGCATGTGGCTGTCCTGTTTTCCCAACACCATTTATTGAAGAGACTCTCCTTTCTCCATTGTATGCTCTTGGCTCCCTTGTCGAATATTAGCTGTCCATAAACATGTGGGTTTACTTCTGGGCTCTCAATTCTGTTCCATTGATCTGTGTGTCTGTTTTTGTGCCAGTACCATGCTGTTTTGGTTACTATGGCTTTGTAGTATAATTTGAAATCGGGGAGTGTGATACCTCCAGCTTTGTTCTTTTCTCTCAGGAATCCTTTGGCTATTTGGGGTCTTTTGTTGTTCCATATAAATTTTAGGATTCTTTGTTCTATTTCTGTAAAAAATGTTGTTGGAACTTTGATAGGGATTGCGTTGAATCTATAGATTGCTTTAGGAAGTATGGACATTTTAACAGATTACTATTCTTAATTCTCCCCACTTTTATCTCTTCCTCACTGTAAGCTATCCCTTCTTGTTGCTATCAGCATGTCTGTTTCTAGACGAAATGGCTGCTGCTTTCTTCAAATGGATTAACTAGTTATTTTATTCTGTTTCAATGGATTAACTAGTTATCTTATTAACTGATCGAGCTAAAAATTAATGGATAAAACTATGGATCTGCCAGCATTAAATGAACCTAAACTCCTCTCCAAGCAATGTTTTCAGCCTGTATCACCTCTCAAAATAACAAGTTCCATATGCTTATCACCCCTTTTTTTCCCCTAAATTTACTTGAAATTTTGGTATGCAGGAATATAGGCAGCCCAATGAAGGATTCTAGAATTTGGTAAAAAAAAAAATCCACAGTCACCTAATCCATGTCCTTACAGACTTCACTGAAACCTCTTTTATTTCTATCTGTCTGAAAAATGAGGTCCAATCTTTTTAGACTATCCTTGTATGATGTCTTATATGATATGATCCTTGTCTTTTGCTATTGGTACTTTTTGTTACCCTTCTTCCTTTCCCACACCTTTCTTTTTCAGGATCATTATGTTATTCCTCATGCAGTGATAAGGCATTTGGGCAATGCCTCTCTGTATTGCACACTGCAAAGAATATCAGTGTCATTTACTTGTAACTTAATAGATACCATCTTGTATTCTTCTTGGTCTTTGTATCATCAATAGCAGTCAATGTTGAATATTTAGTAGGCAAGGTACACAGAGAAGAATAAGCATCTGTTTTTCAGGACACTACTAATTACAAATAGTCTACCCAAATTTTCAGATGATGTCCTCCAATTTTTGGTTTGGAAAATATGGTCACCATAAGTACAAGGCATACATGAAAAATATCACACAATAAATAATTAGATTGGTGCAATCCAGTGCTAGAAACACAATGAATTTAAATAAGTGCTAGAGGAGTTCAAAGAAAAGACAGACCAAAGTGGCCTGAAGCAACTAGAGGGGCTTCACAGAGGAGATAGGACTGAGTGGGGCCTCTGAGAGGTGAGTCATATCTGGATACAGTGGGGAAGGAAATGGGGGTGAGAGTCATCATCTGAACAGATTAAAGGACTCATTTATATGACTGTGACTCTCAAATCCTTCTTAGCAGCATCTTATCATACCAACCAATTCCTTGGCACGTATATTAGATTCTGAGGTCAGTTGCAGTTGTCAGAAGGCCCTGCCCAGCCACTCAGAGGTTTCCTTGTTGGTCCCACATCCCATCTTGCCAGCTCATTTTCTAGCCTCATCTTACTGGGCTCCAAGTTCCATTGGTCAATCAGAAGTTGACCAAATCAGTTTAGTTGTCTAGATGGACTAGAAATGTTCTGGCCTGAGTGGGTAAAGAATTCTAATCAGCGATTTGCTGTGACCTTAGCACTCAAAGGCTAGACTGATTTAACTTTTTCTTCTTCATCTCCAAATTGGTTTGAGGTGGTTATGCAGAAATAACCTATAAAAGACAATGCTCACATAAACCAATAAGTAGATCACTTCAAAATAGTAAATGAAAACCAGATAAATTTGGGCAGAAACCAAATATGTAGAAATAAACAATTATACCGTGTTTAGACCCTGGGTCATTAGTGGGGAAGTGAGCAAGGACAGACAAGAAAGTTTCATGTTTAGACAGATTGAGGTTGATAAAAGTTATTAGGTTTATTTATTTATTTATTGCTGAGAAAGATTCAGCCCGAGCTAACATCTGCTGTCAATCTTCCTCTTTTTGTCTGTGAGCCACTGCCACAGCCTAGCCACTGACAGATGAGTGGTGTAGGTCTGCACCTGGGAACCGAACCCGGGCCACCAAAGCAGAATGCACCAAACTTAACCACTAGGCTACTGAGGCTGGCCCTAGGTTTCTTTTGAGTGGCCTAGGAAAGCTTGGAGGAGTTAGGATACCAAAAACTACTTGGAGAGAGCCTTGTGAGCTGGGGGAAAAGCAAGGGATCTTGGGCTAAAGCTTGCAAATGTGAATAAGAAAATTTGGATGGGGCCTTAGAGTATGCGACAAACAACATCCCCTTTATTCTTATTTATTGGTTTCTTTTTTTTTTCAGGTGAAGAAGATTGTCCCTGAGCTAACATCTGTGCCAATCTCCCTTGATTTTTTGTATGTGGGACGCTGCCACAGCATGGCCCAGTGAGTGGTGCATAGGTCCATGCCTGAGATCTGAACCCTCAAACCCTTGGCTGCCAAAGCAGAGCACACAAACTTAACCACTACACCACCAGGCCATCCCCATTTATTGGTTTCTTTTATCTCTAGCACCTCTTAAAATGAGCATGTCCAAAGCCCTGGATCACCAAACAGCTGGTAAAAATCCAGTAAAAAGTGAGAGCTATGAAAATAAGGCAATGCTATTATTACTAGAATTATGATTATTATCTACACATACAAACAGATAAATAAGTAGAATTGTTAAAATAAATGTTACAATCCAGGGATGGCATAGGAATGGCCAGTTAGTATCTTGAAGGGTTCCTACATATTTCAGGCATCTTGCTAGTTGCATATATGTTACAGGCATTGTGAACAATTTCTAGGAATGACTTACAAACATTATACACATTGCCTAGGAATTGTTTACAACTCCTGATTTAACATTCTGCCTGTAACATAAATACCAGTTAAAATACAAAGAACTTGATCATACACTGGCATCAAATCAGAAGGCAGCATTTCTGCGGGCCTGTCATATAACCAGAAGATTGATTTGCATATTACAAATGTAACATAGCATAGGTAATGGCCAAATAACTATACTGTACTTTTTAAGACCTATATGCAGAAGACTATGTATGAATTGACTGAAAGAACCTAAGTACAAGAAAAATTTGATTCATTGCTTTTAAAAGTAAGCTAATTTTATAACCACTAAGTTGTATAACTCTAAGTCCAAACATATAGTGGATACATATAAAAAAAGCCTAACTGATTTTTTAATTCAAGTTTTCTTTTTTCACTTCACTGTTTTTTAAATACATTAACTGCTAACTTAATGTTTATTTTAAGAACATACCAGAACTTGTACATCCAAATGCATGCTGTACTTTTCAAAGTAGTGCCCTTGGGAATATACATACTTATTCTGATTATGCTGCTTTTGCTCAGAATATTTTTGAAATGTTGCTTTTGGAACTGCCTTCAGAGCCAGTTTATGAACTATACAATTAAAAGTCATTACTTTCTTATATTTCAAAAGATAATGTATATGATATACATCAGCTATACAACATATTAGCTATATAAATTATATAAACCAGATTAATCTGATAAATCAAAATACAGTCATATTATTCTTATGGCCCTTTCCCAAACCACCCCCTGAGCCTTTTCTCAGGCTAGATCCAAGACTATCTCCTCCCCCTCTACCCAACCCTCCCTCCCAGAAGATACATCCAATTGAAAAGTATTGATCATCATTTGTTTCAAAAAGCTAGAATTAACTTACCCTAATAAAGTTTCTTAGTATACTACATTTGGCCAGACTACATACTACATTTGGCTAGAATGTAAGCTTCCTCATAGCAGGGGCTTTATCTGGTTCACTGCTGTATCCCAGTGCCTAGAACAGTGTCTAGCTTATTGTAGTTGCTCACTTAACAAATATTTGTTGAATGAATGAATGGATGGATGAATTAATTAAATTCCTTTAAGACTCATTATGGATCAACAAATATAGATGGACAAATGTGAAATACCAAGGTGATGGCTATATTGCAAATAAAACCATGCTTCCACCTGAAAATGAGCCCAAGATATCAGTTTAGCAGTGGTTAATAAAGATCCTCATGGTAGTTATAGCATGTCTCTGGATTAGGAACTGGTAGCTTAGTGTGACTTTAGAGGCCGGCACCATGCCCCCTGTGGACCAGTTTGCTCATACCATATTCCATTCACATGTTAGGCCTCTGGTACAGGCCAGGTGGCTTGCAAATAAGTGCCATGGGGTTTTATTTTCAAGGGCAGTTACTGAAACTTAGACATCTAAAGTGGCTTGGGCTAGGTCACCTAAGCAAATTAATGAAACGTGGAACAGCTCGTGTCTGAGATAAGAGAAATAAAATACCAGATCCCTGCACTGCTCTGGTATTTATCCTATTCCAAGCTAAAATTACAGTCCTGCAATCTTCCTCCTTGATACCATCACCTTCTACATAAGCTGTGAAATCATGATCTTCACGCTTTCTTCAGCTCCTTAATTCATTTGGGAAAAGCCATTATTGCCAGCAGCGATAATAGTAATAGTAGTAGTAGCAGTAGTAGTAGTAGTTGTTGTTATCATTGTTGTTGTTACAGTTGTAGTAGTTGTAGTAGCAGTAGAAGGAGCAGTAAAGGTAAAAGTACTTCTGCAGTAATGTTAATAACAATATTATCTACCATTTATTGAGTGCTTAATACATGATATGTGCTATTCAAACTCTTTACGTGTGATATCACTTTTAGTCCTCTTCACAAACCTATCAGGTAAGTAATATTATTATCTCCATTTTACAGATGAGAAAACTGAGAGTCTGAGAGGTTAAGTCACTCAGCTAGTCAGGGGTCTAAGCCCTTGCTTGCCTAATTCTGAAGCTGAGGCACTGAAGCACAACAGAATGCTGTCTTCTCAGCATTATCCTGTTATCTGACACATCCTTCCCCTGGCCCACAATAAAGTTACAAGAAAAATTTGAAGAACCACCGTAGTTCAAACCTTGAAGTGATTTGGTTCTACTTATAGCATTCAATAATAATGGTTGCAAAGCAACACAATCCTAGAGACTGAACATCTGTTTTAAGGCCTTGAGTGAGCATGTTTTTCTGGAATATGCCCTTAGAAATGTCTTTTGAACATTTGTTCAAACAAGCTGAGGTCTGGACACCCTCTGACGCCTTTCTCGATTGGTTATGTGCCAAGTATGACATGATCCTTCTGCATGTGGTTTGAGTTAGGTAGAAGTATTATACATGCTTGGGACACTGGGCAAGCCCTCCAAAGCTGCCCCTAGGTCCAGACAAGTGGGCCTACTTTGGAAATGGCAACCCTGGGGTGACTAGACTGGGACCCCTGATAGGCTGGGTCACCCCAGAACCCCCATTGAGAAGTCAGCCTTTGCCTGACAGCTAGGACATTTGTGTTCTCTTAACCTTTCCTTTGCCTTATGCCTGCATATTTTCTGGTCTTTGGGACAGGTTCCAGAAACACCCAATGGACTTCTCATGCTTTGTGGCTTAAGAGTTTAAGGAGCTCTGAGCCTAAACAACTAGCCTAAGGCTGCCACGGCCTTACTTTCCTGCTACAAGCCACTTGTGCTCTACCTGCTGTACCATGAAATCATTAGGAAACTGATTAATGTCATTGGCAGGTGCCTCAGTGCACATAACTGGAAGGGACTACAATTCCAGACAGTTTTACAGCTTTGGCAGGACATAAGTATACTCTGTGGATAGATTGAATGTCACCTCTTGGCCTGCGTTTGTGGGAGATGGCTGCAGAGTCCATCAGCAAAGCTGCCACGTGGCCAAGTACATATGAGTGATGGAAACATGACTGTGGTAAGAGGCCAAGGTTGGTAATGAGGGAGGAGACATTAAACCTAGGGGGAATCCCTGAATTCCCAACATCTGTGAGATGGATCAGATGAGGCTAGAGGGCAAAAAGCAATAGAAAAGTGTTCAGCTAATACAGGTGTATAAGGAAAGAAGCAAAGATCAAATCTTATGTTGTGGCCAAGGGGAAAGCTACAGGTGTCAGATCTGCTTTAACATCCAAAGTAGGAGATAAATATACAGTGGGAGTGCTTCTTTAGATACAAATCTAATTATGGGAATATCTTTTCTTAGTCTGCTATGAACTTCTGAAATTTCCTCCAAATATTCTAGGAAGTCCTGCAAACTGATGCTATTCCTTCTTTACCTCTCTTAATGCAAAATGCAGTTGTACCACTAAAAACTGAGGCTATCACCTCCCTGTAAACTTGGTCTAACACTACTGATAGGAAAATAAACTAAGCTAAAGGTTGTTATAAATTTTTATTGATTGAAGTTGATAAGGTTTGGAGGAAATGGACCAGATAGGAGGTTATTACAATACTTGCAATGAGAAGTTATGAAGGCCTAAATGAGGGTGGTGGTAGTGAGTGTGCAAGGGAGTTGCTGGTTTTGAGAGAGACTATGAAGGAATATCCACACGACTTGGCAACTGGCTCAATTTAGCAGGGTAATGGAAGAATCAGAGATATTGCCAAGGTTATTAGTCTTAGTGATTGGGAAAATAAAAATGACGGTGCCAGTAATAGGAACAGTGAATTCAGGAGAAGAAAAAGGTCTTAGAGGGAAGATAAATGAGTTTGAGGTGCCATATTGAGAGACAGAACAGGCAATTTGAAATTCTAGTCTGGTATGCAGGAGAGGTTTGGTCTGGAGATAAAAATTCAAGCAGGCATCACTTGCCTGCTCCTTCACCTAAGTCCAAAACTTCTGGCTCCCAATCCCTGCAAGCAGAGGCCATACACAAAGGATATTTGAAACTTACTTCCTTCTCTCTGCTTCTGCTGCTATTCTTCCCTACTCCCCAGGTTCTTCTGCCTTCTAATAATCTCCAGAACCTTACAGTAGAGAAACCTAGTTGGCCTCTTTGTGTATTCCAAGCATTCACTGTAAATGTCTAGTTTTAAGAATGGTTCTTTATATTCCCAAACACATGTCATTTGTGAGTAATAAGTGATCCAAGCAGATTACATTTATAGAAAGTTTCAAATGCTTTGAAAATTATTTATACCAATTAAAAAATAAATACGCATGCGAGAAACCTAGAAAGGAAAGATCAGATGAGTGCAGTAGAGTTATAGTGACCATATTTTCTGAAGCAAAAATGAGGCATTGGTTTCTGACGAAAAAAAATTGATTTACTGAAGTCCTTTCTGATTGAATGAGGCAATTGGTAGATGCAATTGGAATAGTGAAATATTGCAATTACCAGGATTGGTAATTATTGCAATTTGGACTGTTTCTAGGACAAGATATTTATCCTGGGAAATCTGGGAGGTACATAGAGTGGAATATTAATAATGCAATGCATACTTCATGTGTTAGTACTCCAAAATTGTTTTCGTTTATTATTTTATATTCCATAACTTTCAGTTTAGGATGCCTGATAGTCTTGGTATTTGCTCCCTATCTAAAGAACTTTGAAGACCCAAAAGTATTGAAGGTCAGAGTGAAAAGGTACTTTGGATATCAATTAATCCCACTACTTTTTTAATATTAAAAAATTGAGGGTCAGAACTAAGCAATTTCTCGCCTACATCAAGTAGTCAATGGCAGAACTGGGACTAGAATCCAAATATCCTAACCTTCCAAACATCATTTTTCTAAACACCAAGCCCCCATTTTGGCAACAGCTTTTCCACTCTTTCTTCACATCTCATCCCTACCCTTTCCTTTGGGAGTCCCTGGAGGAATGGGGCCCACTGCTAAGAGGGTACAGTGCAAACTGCAGAAACCCCAATGCCTATCATGTCAAATTCCTTTGATCTATAGCAGCAGCACACCCTCCCCTCACCCAGACATCTCTCCCTCTTCTCAGTTGAAATACCCACACCTCTGTTATAGCAGATGTCTTAGGGTCAAATGGAACATCAAGGGGAAACTCAGGTGGAACTTGGATACCTGATATTCCCAGCATTTGCATTCCCAGATGATTACAGGTTGAGAACTTTGCACACACCCAGACTGCTGGAATACCAGCACATTTCCTCCTTTCCAAGCTTCTCCCAAAACTGTTGCAAGGGCCAAATCTCCTATTTAGGAGCAAAGAGTCTCTACGGGAAGAAAATTCATTGCTGGTAATACCTCATTCCTTGAGCTTTATTTAACTCCTCCCTATAGATGAGCAGGAAAATGATATTACTTTGTATACTTACAAGAAGTGATTTGCCCAAAATCAGCACAACATAGCTAGAACCTTGGACTCACACTTCACATGTCTGAGATCTTTTCTCTATTCCCTACTGCTTCCCAAGGCTGTGAGAAAAACCAATGGCCAGGAATGGAACAGGGATAGCTCACACTCCCTCATGTATGACTTCTTTACATGGAGCCATATTCTATAATTCCACTAATCATGCATCACACTTTAGTTTCCCCACTGAGCCTATGAGCTTTTGAGCTTCTTGGAGAAGGGACTATAGATAGATTGTTCTGTCTATCCCTAGGGCCTAGGATGTGGTCAGTAAGTACATCATAAACACTCAAATAAATGCATATTGAACTAAACTGAAGGAATGAGTGAAATAGGAAATTAGAATGGAAAGGGAGGCTAGGACAAGAGTGTGGAGGGCTTTGAATAACACTCCTGGAGTCTAATGTTTCCAAAATAATCTGTTACTGTGCGTCGTTGTGTCTTAACCAAAACAGAATGCTTTCAACATGGGGGTACAGCTCCATGACAAGCAGGAATTTTGAAAACCATCTCCTCATTTACTTGAGTGCCTGCACAAAAGGTATTCAGCCTTTTTTTTTTTTTTAAATATTTGACTAACTCATAGTTCCCAGGCACTCACTCCAATATGTCGCAAGCAATTTGATTGAAGTATTGCATATACCTTGGGCCTGAGACCAAGTGTGAGAAATTTCACCCCATCAGAAAAACCATTGAGGCAGCTTAAGGTAATGGAAACTGGTGATTTGGACTAAACCTGTATCTTTCCATCTCTGTTTTTGGTGCCTGGATAACGCCTTTGAAGAAATAAAGCCTTAATACCTTGGAGTTAAAAGAAGAAAGAAAGACAAAATGGAGAGGATATGGAGATATGTTCTAGTCTTTAATTCAGGTCCCAACTGAGATCTAAAGAGTAACATAAATTTTCAAACCAAGGGCACCCCACAGGCCAATATGTTCCATTGTCCCCACTCAAGCTTAGAATATCTGCTCTTTAGACTGAAATATAGCACTATCACCTTTCCCCTTGTCTTTTCCTATGTCCCCAACCATCTGTAGTATATTATCAACACAATATGTGTCAGAGAATTAATTTGCTAGTGTTGGAAATCAAACACTAAAGGCTAAAGGTAAATAAGTTACAGGCATATAGTATAGTTATCCATTACATTTTAAATCACTTGGTTGTAGGAAAAGGAGTATCAATAAGAATACCTAACATTTATACAAAGCTTTACCATTTTCAAAGATCGTTTGTTTTAAGTTAATGTTCACAATATTAAGAGTAGGTATTCATATTAGTCTGCTCAGGCTGCCATAACAAAATATCACAGATCCAATGGCTTAAACAATACACATTTATTTTCACACAGCTCTGGAGGATAGAAGTCCAAGAGCAAGGCGCCAGGGATGGTTTCTGGTGAGACTTCTCTGTCTAGCTTGTAGATGGTCACCTTCTTGCTATGTCCTCACATGACCTTTCCTCTGTGCTTGTGTGGAGAGAGAGCTCTCCAATGTCTCTTATTATTATGAGGTCACCAATCCTATCAGATTAGGAGGCATTTATACATCATTTAACCTTAATTACTTCCCTAAAGGCCCTATCTCCAAATACAATCACATGGAAGGTTAGGACTTCAATATATGAGTTTTGGAGGGATATAATTCAGTCTGTGACAGTATTATTAACCATACTTTACCGATGAAACTGAGGCTCAAAGAGATTTAATGATTTGTACATACTAATAAGTAATAGAAGCCAAGACTAAAACTCAGAACTGTTAACCCCTAGTCCTATGTTCTTTCTACTATGTCATATTGCCTTATTGAATGAGTTAGGAAGTATTCCTCTGCTTCTATTTTCTGGAAGAGATTATAGAGAATTGGTATAAATCCTTAAATGTTTGGTAGAATTCATCAGTGAATCCATCTGTGCCTGGTACTTTCTGTTTTGGAAGGTTATTATTGATTCAATTTCTTTACTAAACATAGGCGTATTCAGATTATCTCTCTCTCCTTGCGAAAGTTTTGGTAAATCGTGTCTTCCAAGGAATTGGTCCATTTCATCTAAGTTATCAAACTTGTGATCACAGTAGCCATGAGATCAATAGTGCTGGTCTCTCTGTCATTTCAAATATTAGTAATCTGTGTCTTCTCTTTTTTTTTTCTTAGTCAGCCTGTCTAGAGGCTCATCAAGTTCATTAACCTTTTCACAGAAACAGCTTTTAGTTTTTTTGACTTTCTATGTGTTGATTTCCTGTTTTTAATTTCATTGATTTCTTCTCTAATTTTTATTACTTCATTTCTTCTGCTTACTCTGGGTTTAATTTACTCTTCTCCTAGATTCCTAAGGTGGAAGCTTAAATTAACGATTTTATTTTATTTTATTTTATTTTGAAGATTAGCCCTGAGTTAACTGCTGCCAATCCTCTTCTTTTTGCTGAGGAAGACTGGTCCTGAGCTAACATCTATGCCCATCTTCCTCTACTTTATATGTGGGATGCCTACCACAGCATGGCGTGCCAAGCAGTGCCATGTCCACACCCGGGATCTGAACCAGCAAACCCCGGGATGCCGAAGCAGAATGGTGCACTTAACCACTGCACCACTGGGCCAGCCCCTAAATTACTGATTTTAGATCTTTATTCTTTTTTAATATATGCATTCAGTGCTATAAATTTCCCTCTAAGCACTGCTTTTGCTGCATTCAACAAATTTTGATGGGTTTTTTTTATTTAAAGTAAAATATTTTTAAATTTCTCATGAGACTATTTCTTTGACCTATGTGTTATTTAGAAGTTTGTTGTTTGATCTCCAAGTATTGTGGGTTTTCCAACTATCTTTCTGTTGTTGATTTCTAGTTTAATTCCATTGTGATTTGAGTACACACTTTGTATGATGTTTAATATTTTAAAACTTGTTAAGATAGTTTTATTGTCCAGAATGTGATCTTGATAAATGTTTTATGTGAGCTAGAGAAGAGTGTACATTCTGCTGTTCTTGGATAAAGAATTCTATAAAATACTTATAGAATTGATTAATCCAATTGATCGATAGTGTCATTCAGTTCAACTATGCCCTTACTGATTTTCTATCTGTTGGATCTGTCAAGTACTGATAGATATGGGTTGAAATCTCCAACTATAATAGTGGGCTCATCTATTTCTCCTTACAGTTCTATAAGTTTTTGCCTCACATGCCTCGACACTTTGTTGTTGGCAGCGTACATATTAAGGATTTTTATGTGTTCTTAGGGTATTGACTCCTTTATCATTATATAATGCCTCTGTTTATCCCCGGTAATTTTTCTTGCTCTGAAGTCTGCTTTGTCTGAAATTATTATAGCTATTCCAGCATTCTTTTGATCAGTGTTAGCATGGTACATCTTTCTCTATTCCTTTACTTTTAAACTGTAGTTTTCCTTATATTTAAAGTGGGTTTCTTGTACACAACACATAGTTGAGTATTTTTTTAATCCAATCTGAAAGACTCTGCCTTTTAATTGGAGTATTTAGACCATTGACATTTAAAGAGATTATTGATATAGTTGGATTAATATCTATCATATTTGTTATTGTTTTCTACTTGTTGCCCTTGTTCTTTCTTTCTTTTTTCATCTTCTACTCTATTTCTGTCTTCTCTGGTCTTAATCAAATATTTTATGATTCCATTTTCTCTCCTTTTTTAGCATATCACTTAAAATTCTTTTTTACTTTTTTTAGTGGTGGCCCTAGAATTTGCAATATACATTTATAACTAATCCAAGTCTACTTTCAAATAACACTATACCCCTTCACAGGTAGCAGAAACACCTTATAATAGAGCATTCTGAATTCATTCTCCCCAGCCTTTAGAACATTGCTGTCATTCATTTCACACATGCATAAACTATAATCACCAGATACATTGTTACTATTATTACTATTATAAGCAAACAGTTATCTATCGGATAAATTGAGAAGGAGAAAACTAGTATATTTTATTTTATCTTCACTTAACCCTTCTCTAGTGTTCTTCCCTTCTTAACATAGATCCAAGTTTCTGACCTATATCTTTTTCCTTCTTTCTGAAGACCTTTTAGCATTTCTTGCAAGGCAGGTCTACTGATTCTCTCAATTTTTGTCTGAGAAAGCCTTTATTTCTCTTTCAGTTTTGAAGAGTAATTTCTCTGGATACAGAATTCTAGGTTGACAAATAGAAATGGCAAGCAATAGGATATATTGGAGTATATGAGGAAGCCATTTGGTGTAAACCTAACTTGGCCTGACTTTGTTTTTCCAAACGGGCCAAATGTGGCCATTGAGCATGCATTGTATATCTGCTTTAAACATTTACTATGGGAAGAACAAATGCCCTTAAGATAAAGGTGCAACTTCACCCCACATTGTCAATTTCCTTAAGCATAAGCATCTTTCCTTAGGCTAAGAACTGATTGCTGTGCTCACCTGTGACCACCCAGCTCACCTGTGACCACCCAGCTCGAGACAACAGACCTGCCACCCTACTGTGTCCACTGAGACAGCAGACCTACCTGCTGTGTCCATCAATCGCTGTGCTGACAGAACAGTGTTGTGACTATTGTAAAAGGGACATTTCGATCATATGTGAAACATCCTCTTTGAGGGTATATAACCACTCTGTACACCCCACTTCTTTGGTGCCCTTTCTTCCTTTGGGAAGAAAGGCCCCGGGCCATGGTCCTCACATTTTAGCTCAGAATAAACTCACCCCAATTTTCATTTATGGATTATTTTCAATGACAAGGTTCATGGGCTTTTTTTTTCAATACTTTAAATATTTCATCCTACTCCCTTCTGCTTGCATAGTTTTTGAAGAGAAGTCTGATGTAACTCTTATCCTTGCTCCTTCATAGGTAAGGTATTTTGTTCCTCTGGCTTCTTTCAAGATTTGTCCTTCATCTTTGATTTTCTGCAGTTTGATTATGATATACCTAGGAATAGATTTTTTGGTAGTTATCTTGCTTGTATTTTCTGGGCTTCCTGGATCTGTGGTTTGGTGTCTTTAATTAGTTTTAGAAAATTCACAAACATTATTACTTTAAATATTTCTTCTGTTCCTTTCTCTCTTCTCCTTCTAGTATTTGCCTTCTGCATATGTTAGACCTTTTGTAATTGCCCCATAGTTTTGGGGTATTCTGTTCTATTTCATTTTTTTCTCTTTGCATTTCAGTCTTAGAAGTTTCCATTGACATTTCTTCAAGCTCATTGATTCTTTCTTCAGTTGTATTCAGTCTACTGCTTTTGATGAGTCCATCAAAAGTTATTCTTCATTTCTATTATAATGTTGTTGGTTTATAGCATTTCCTTTTGATGCTTTCTTAGAGTTTCCATATATGTGCTCATATTACCCTTCTGTTCTTGTATGTTATCCATTTTTTCCATTAGAGCCCTTAGCACATTAATATACGGGAATACCTCAGAGATATTGTGGGCTCAGTTACAGACCACCACAATAAAGCTAATATTGCAATAAAGCAAGGCACATGAATTTTTTGTTTTCCAAGTGCATATAAAAGTTATGGTTACACTATACTGTGGTCTATTAAGTGTGTAATAGCATTATGTCTATAAAAAACAATGTACATACAATAATTTAAAAACAATTTATTGCTAACCATCACCCAAGCCTTCAGCAAGTCATAATCTTTTTGCTGGTGGAGGGCCTTGCCTCGATGTAGAAGGCTGCTGACTGATCAGGGTGGTGGTTGCTAAAGACTGGGGTGACTGTGGCAATCTCTTAAAATAAGACAACAATGAAGTTTCCCACATTGATTGAGTCTTCCTTTCACAAACAATTTCTCTGTAGCATGCAGTGCTGTTTGATAGCATTTTTCCCACAGTAGAACTTCTTTCAAAATTGGAGTCAATCCTCCCAAAGTCTGCTGTTGCTTTATCAACTAAGTTTATGTAATATTCTAAACCTTTTGTTGTCATTTCAACACTCTTCACAGCATCTTCACCAGGAATACATTCCATCTCAAGAAACCACTTTCTTTGCTCAACCATAAGAAGCAACTCCTCATCCATTAAAGTTTTATTATGAGATTGCAGCAATTCAGTCACATCTTCAGGCTCCAGTTCTAATTCTAGTTCTCTTGCTATTTCCACCATATCTGCAGTTACTTCCTCCACTGAAGTCTTGAACTCCTCAAAGTCATCCATGAGGATTGGAATCAACTTCTTCCAAACTCCTTTTAATGTTGATATTTGACCTCTTCCCATGAATCACAAATGTTCTTAATTGCCCCCAGAACGGTGAATTCTTTCCAGAAGTTTTCAATTTGCTTTGCCTAGATCCATCAGAGGAATCTATATGGATTCCTATCCATATAGGAAGGAACTATCTATGGAAGCAATAGCCTCATGAAATGTATTTCTTAAATAATAAGACTTGAAAGTCAAAAGTACTCCTTGATTAATGGGCTGCAGAATGGATGTTGTGTTAGCAGGTGTGAAAACAACATTGATCTCATTGTACATCTCCGTCAGAGCTCTTGGGTGACCAGGTGCATTGTCAATGAGCAGTAATATTTTGAAAGGCATCTTTTTTTCTAAGCAGTAAGTCTCAAAAGTGGGCTTAAAATGTTCAGTAAACCATGTTGTAAACAGATGTGCTGTCATCCAGGCTTTGTTGTTCCACTTACAGAGCACAGGCAGAGTAGGATTTAGCATAATTCTTAAGGGCCCTAGGATTTTCGGAATGGTAAATGAGCATTGGCTTCAACTTAAAGCCACCAGCTGCATTAGTCCCTAACAAAAGAGTCAGCCGTCCTTTGAAGCCTTGAAGCCAGGCATTGACTTCTCCTCTCTAGCTATAAAAGTCCTAGATGGCATCTTCTTCCAATATAAAGCTGTTTTGTCTACATTGAAAATCTGTTGTATATGGTAGCCACCTTCATTAATTGTCTTAGCTAGCTTTCTGGATAACTTACTGCAGCTTCTACATCAGCACTTGCTGCTTCACCTTGCACTTTTATGTTATGGAGATGGTGTCTTTGCTTAAACCTCATAAACCAACTTCTGCTTGCTTCAAAGTTTTCTTCTGCAGCTCCCTCACCTCTCTTAGCCTTCATAAAATTGAGGAGAGTTAGGGCCTTGCTCTGGATTAGGCTTTGGCTTAAGGGGATGTTGTGGCTGGCTTGATCTTCTATCCAGACCACTAAAGCTTTCTGCATATCAGCAATAAGGCTGTTTTGCTTTCTTATCTTTCATGTGTTGACTGGAGTAGCACTTCTAATTTCCTTCAAGAACTTTTCCTTTGCATTCACAACTTGGCTAACTATTTGGTGCAAGAGGTCTAGCTTTGCCCTATCTCAATTTCAACATGCCTTCCTCATTAAGCTTAATCATTTCTAGCTTTTGATTTAAAGTGAGAGACATGCGACTCTCCCTTTCACCTGAAAAATTAGAGGCCATTATAGGGTTATTAATTGGCCTAATTTCAATATTGATGTGTCTCAGGAAATAGGGAGGCCTGAGGAGAGGGAGTCAGGGGAACGGCTGGTAGATGGAGTAGTCAGAACAAATACATTTATCAGTTAAGTTCACCATCTTATATGGCTGTTGTTCATGGCACCTCACAACAATTACAATAGTAACATCAAAGATCACTGATCACAAAGCACCATAACAAATATAATCATAATGAAAAAGTTTGAAATAGTGCGAGAATTACCAAAATGTCACAGAGAGACATAAACTGAGCAAATGCTGTTGGAATAATGGCACCAATAGACTGGCTCAATGCAGAGTTGCCACAAACCTTCATTTTGTAAAAACCACCATATCTGCAAAGTGCAATAAAGTGAAGTGCAATAACACTAGGGATGCTTATAGCTGTTTTATATTCCCAGTCTGATTGATTATTCCAACATCTCTGCCACATTTAAGTCTGGTTCTGATCCCTGCTCTGTCTCTTCAAACTGTGATATTTTTGTCTTTTATCATGTCTTTTAATTTTTGGTTGATAGCCAGACATAATGTGCCAGGTAAAAGAAACTGAGGTAAATAGGCCTTTAGTGTGAGGTTTTATGTTTATCTGGCCAGGGGTTAGGCTGTGTTTACTTTAGTTGTTTACTAACTGTAGACGTCAGAGACTAAAATTTCTTCTGGTGCTCTTTTTTTGTCTCCTTTCTTGTCTTTGGGTTTCCCTAGAGACTTCTTAAATAAGATCTAAAACATGCAGTTCTTTCAGTTGTATTCCTCTGCTATTAGACAGAAACCTTATTGATGTAATGGTAAGGTGTGAGGAGAAGGGAATCAATCTACAATCAGTGAGCCTCTGACCCTGGCCTGTGACCTTCACAAGTGCTTCTCGGTTTTTACCCCTTTGGGTGAGACAGGAAGGCTAGGAGGGACTGGAGTTGGGTATATCCCTTCCCCCAGGCCACTGAAAATTCCATGAATAGCAGCGAAGCATTGTCTGATATAGTGCCAGAAAGTGAGAGGATGGAGTAAAAAAGACTGGGCAAGGTTATGCTCTGTTGTACACAGGGTCACTAGCAGTTGGAATCAACTCGATGGCACTAATAACAGGTCACTTAGGCTCTGGTAAAACCGCAGTCAGTTAGGCTATGGTAGTATAGTTTCCTTTGAGGGCAGGACTTATTAAGAAGAGGAGAATGTTCTGGACATATTTCAAAACGGCTATTTTCCCCCTCCCTCTGTTGGAAACATGAGGTGACTTCTCGGATCCTCACTATCAGAACATGGTAGGGTTCCAGGAGATAAAACTCATGAAAATGTGGGGGCTCCCCTAAAACTGGTCCCCCTGGAGTTTTAACTCACAAGGTTGTCCACACTGAGCCTCCAGCAATTAGCCAATTATAGTTTGTTTTCCTACCCCAGTGCTAATTCCAGTGGTAGTCTCTGCTCTGGAATTCTGCTGTGGTAAGTTGTGATTCTCTGTATTTGCCTGTGTGTCTCTCCAGTTTTGGGGGCAGCAGTTTTCTCTTTGACCTCAATCCTCTGGTGCATCTAAGAAGAGTTTCAACTTGATTTTTAGTTTTTTCCTTTTTTCTTGTTATGAGGACAGGAGTGATGACTTTCAAGCTTCTTACATGCCAGAAGAGACACCAGAAGTCTCACATTACCTCATCATACAGGATGTATTTCCAGTTCCAGCCACTTTCATCTCTAAGCTCTTTAGCTTGCTCTTGGAATCCCTAGTCCTAGGCAACCCTCAAGCCTATCCTGCTTAGTTTCAAACCCCCTTCACTCCATGCTTCACCTAGTTTCAGATCAAAACTGCCCAGTCTCAGCATCAACATCAACCTATTAGTGGAAGATACAATTAAAACTTTTGTTTGTGTTGCTCCATTACTAGTTTTGGTTCAGGTCCAAATAATTAGCCACATCTTTGTACTAGTTCCAAGACGTTGTTTATGCACACTTTTGTATTCCCTATAGAGTTTGGCACATAGTAGGTATGACACAAATGGGGGATTTCTTTTAAAGGATTTTTTCTAATGACTAGGGCAAATTCTATAATGTGTATGATCAATTCCATGTGTTTGGAGAAAGCCTTATGTTTGGGGATGATCAAGAAAGTCTTCATGATGGAGGCTGAAATTGAATCTTGCCCTGAAGAATGCATAGGATTTATATTGACTGAGAGGAGACTGAAATGGCATTTCAAATTTTGGGCACAGCATGAGCAAAAGTGCAGAGACAGGATAAGAAAAAACATCTGCTTCTGTGGGACACATTCTGTCTGCTGTTAAGAAGAACATTATGGGGACAGCTCGGGTGACTTGAGAGCTTTGAAAACATGAACATACTCCAGAGTTGATTAAGTGTGGTTACATGGAGGAAGTACACCCAGTTTGGAAGATACCGACTGAGTCAATAACAAGCAATGACCAAAGTCTTATCACAAAAGATTTAAAATATTTCTTATGATATTGAGAAGGTCTTGAGTTTTTGTGGGCCCAGGTAGAGGTGTATATGTGAGAGAATTTGCTAACTGAAGTTCAGAGAGATAAAGCAACTTCCTCAGTATCACCCAGTAAAGTGTGGAGCCAGGATTCAAACCAGGTCTGTCTAACTTAAAAAAGATCATGTTACTTAAATAACATTATGCTTTGTCTAAATAAGAGAAGTCCAAATATGCAGTGGGCTGCCTTGTAAGGGAGTGACTACATTGAACTCCAAGTGTGAAGCCAGAGGCTGGATTACTATTAGGAAAGGATTTCATAGAGGTAATTCAAACATGAGGGTTAAAGAATGAGGTGTACCTATTGCTTATCTATTAAAGATCCCTTCCAACTTGGAGAATCTCTGATCCAATCTAAATGTTAAATGTTTTAAGGGAACTTTTTACTGTTATACTTTCAGAGTAGATGCACAGACACACACACACACAAACAGACACACATATATACACTAATTAAACAATAAAAAACTTTTTCTTCCCAGCAAAATTCCCCAAGTATCCTTCCTTGGTACTTATATTTCAGCTTCCCAATGTTCTCAATCACTATCACCTAAGGTTTTCTACCTGGCAAATGTTAGTTCTCAGAAGGCTTCTTTTACTCTAAAATAAATTACTGGGCCCTCTACTCGGGAATGTAGATCCTATAGAGTCCTCCAGACAAAACTCAGGTTGTCATAGTTACTGCAAGGTAAAATGGCTGTGTGGTGAGTACACTGGGAGTGCACACAATAGCTCATCGTGATAGGCTGAGCCTATCACTGCAGTAATTTAGAAACATAGAAGAAAACTGGTCTCCATTGCTTGAAATCAAATCAAAGATATCAAGGGTGTCACTGCACAAATTTTGGAACTGTTAAAATCTTATAATTTGTTGCCTTAACACTAGTGGTGTGATCCATTAAGCACTGTCAAGAAAAATGAATATTTACAGTGCATGGTAAACATTGTACTCTGGTAATTAAAGCACCTGTAGAAAGTACCTTTGGTGATAGAGCCTCTGATTTCCTCTCTGAGTCCTCATCCTGGCTGTTGGACAGAGTGCCATTTCATAGCTATAATGATCAAACAAATTTAAATAAAATAGATCTTTTGCTTTATAGAGAGGAAGATAGCTTGAATCAGGCCTGAATAGCTGTCAAGAAAAACATCTTGGTTCATCTCTGTTCCCTCCCACCATCTGGGTTTAGGATCAATAACCTGGAACTGGGATGGCTGTCAGGAGCAAGTCTTTAGTTCAGACAGCAAGATGAGAATTTGGAATGTTATTTTTTTAATGACAATAGAATTTAGTTTGCTTAGCATAACCTAATTGCATTATCCTATTCAGATCTTCTCTATAATTTCCCTTTGTTTTTACTTCTTTTGCTTTTGATTGAGTTGGAGAAAGCTTTCCCCCTTTCCCCCATTCTTTCTCTCTCTTCCTCCAACTAAAATTATGAGAATAACCTACTGTTCAGGTCAGTCAAATAAACTTCCTTCTGGAATTGAGTATGAGAGATGG
The DNA here is from genome assembly GCF_021613505.1 of Equus quagga. Lineage (NCBI taxonomy): Eukaryota > Metazoa > Chordata > Mammalia > Perissodactyla > Equidae > Equus > Equus quagga. Next base: position 64,813,080 of record NC_060276.1, on the reverse strand, counting down.
GAAACACCTCTCCCCTACTGGAACATAAATTGATTCAGAAAAGTCTGACCACATTAGTTGAGGGTCCCCAACTAATAATTGGCTTTAAAATAATAATAATTTCTTAAAAACAGCAAACTAGGCCTGTGCAATGAATGCTCACTTCCATTCCATTTCTACCAACCCCATCCTCTAGCAAGGAAACAAAGGATATAAACACAATCTTCATATCTAAAGATTTGAAAAAATATCTGGGGTCAGAAATCACCATTTGGCCATAAATTAAAGGCAAGCTGGAGTTACAAGTTGCAGTCCTGTGGTGAAAGCCTCTGAACTAGGGCAAAACAAAAGCAGTTGTCCACAACCAACAGTCTTTTTCCAGAACTGAACCCGACTGAAAATCTTCCAAAACAGATTTTGAGCCGATTTCTTTGAGGAGTCAGTCTTCCAAAGATTTCCCAAAGGGCTATTACTAAATCTAAGACAGTGAATTCAGTTCTCTCTCTGTCCGGCTGCAATTCCTCTACTGGATATCATCTTGATATTAGAAGAGAAATGAACTTGACTCTTACAGCTTGTTCTTTGAATCTTAATGGTTCTGAGTTTATGCAGCATGAAATCCTACCTGGAAAGGCTGTCAAAACCAAAAAGAATAAGGTCACAGCTTTGGGAATCTGATATGGGGTCTTATCCAATGTGTGACTGAATTTTTCCAACTACTATGCCCATTGTGTTAGGAAGATAAGAATGAAGTATTTTTATCTATGATTTCATACACTTAACTTTACCACGGGATAAAAGGTTTGCTGAGATGAGAAGGAGGCAGGAGCAGACCTAAGCCTTGAGCTGCCACTATGGGGCTCATTGTCAATGGAAATGCTAGACATTAAACAACAATAACAACAACACACATTTCTACTGAGCTCTTACTATGTATCTTCACTGTTTTAGTGGAAACAGAAAAACAAAAGTCACATGTCCTCAAGAAGCTCTTACAATCCAATAGGGTAGACTCTCCCCAGACCCTCCAGTTTGTGCTTCCCTATCACTGTGTTCATAGGACAATTAAAACTCTTATTGTCATCTATTTTACCCATATGTTTATAACAAATGTCTCCCCAGTTGGGCTGTCAGGTCTCTGAGGGCAGTTCTTTTTACTTATATATCCATTACACCCAGCAAAGATAGTGGATAGCCACTGAAAAATGTTTAAATGAATCAAGAAATTAACAAATGAAAGAATGGTATGGACTACACAAAACAAAATCAGGAATTGGTCAAGGTTGAAAGCTTCTAATCTCATCTTTCTTCAATATACTTTCTACACTTCTATCAGAGTGAACTTTCCCACAAATTTTGTCAGATCACTGCCCTAGTTGAATGAGTCTGCACTGCCTTCGAGATAAAACCTGAACTACATCAGCATAGTACAGAAGGCCATCCATAATGTGCTCTCTGCCTGCCTCATCTCTCACCATAGCATGGGTCATACTATTGTAACCATGACCGACTCTCCAACTAGACTATAAGTTTCTTGGGGGGAAGAATCTTATCTAACTTATCTATATGGTATCAGTGCCTAAAGCAACATGTCTTAATACCTACTAAACATTTACTGTGTACCAGATCCCCCCAGTGGTACTGGAATGCTACCACATATTCATTTATCCTCATATTCTCTTTCAATTAACTGTGCCTTATAGCCCTTATAAAATTTGTCAAACAATAAGTCCACATGCCATTTATGAATCAGTAAACTCAGCTTTTAGTCCTGGCTGTTCTACTATTTAGCTGAATTTAGCTGTTTCCTTACTCATAAAAGAAAAATAATGTCACCTGTACTTTTTATCTTCTATGATATTCTAAGCTGTCACATTTTCTGGAATGTGGTAGAGTATAAATAAATATCCACATACACAAGTATTGTAAAAAGCAAATAGTGTAATTATATAAATGTAAAATGGTAGAGTTAAAGATAATTTATATAGATTATATATAAATCTGAAGCCAGATTGTCTGGATTCAAATGTGAATCAAGGGTTCTCTTTTTATCACTTTCTTCATCTGTAAAGTGGAGATAATAATTGTACCTACCTCTTAGAGTTGTGTTAAAGATTAAATGAGTAAATTCATGTAAAATGCTTAGAACATTACCTAGTATGTAGTAGATACTCAAGAAGTGTCAGTCATTTTTCTTCCAGTTATCTGTGACTTCATTGTGGCAGTGACTGTCGAATTATCCATCCAGTGAAAAAAATCAGCTGTACACCTCTGATGGCTGCCCAAATCTTAAGAGCCAAACCCCTGCATGCTCAGAGACAGACCTAAATTCTACCTCCAAATTCTAGCCAAAATGTAATATATATGGCCAACTCTTGAGAACTTTCCAAATACTTAAGGTATGCCATCTGGTGCTCAAGATTGAGTACATTTTCATTTATTTGGAAACTTTGTGAGTTTGCCCCAGTAACTAGGGATAGTTCCAAGTATACATATTTCCAGTGTAAGAGCCAACTCCCCTCAAGTAGGTGTGATATGAGGGGTTCCCCAAAATTTGTTTTCCAATAAATCCCTACTAAACTTCTCTGTCCCACTGCCCCCCTGCCTGATAAGAAAGCCAATTGTCAGAGCCCCTTTGAGTCAGCAAGAGCTCCAGAAAATGAAAGGGTGAGGGGAGCTTTTTATGTTTACCCCCTCTCAGAGTTGTAAATAGGGTAACTGAGCTCCCTTGAGCCAGTTCAGCTAGGATTATATATTAGGACAGTTTCCAAATCCTCTTCAAAGGATATCATAGAGAATTTGATTTGGAAAAGAAGTCGAGAAGGGGGGTATGTACAAAGATAGTAAATGTATTTGATTTTAGATATTTGAATTTGCAGTGTAGGTGGAACCAGTAGTCCTTATTGATCCAAAAGCCACAGACCCCCAGGGATGGAAGATTTTTACTATTTCTCAAAACAAAAGAGAATTTGGAAAAGTCGATTTGAATGGAGGGTAGGACGTAGCGGTAATTTTGAAAGGATGAAAGAGATTTGAGTCCTGTTTAAAATGCTGGAAGAATGGACCTAGATGGGGCAAGGAAAAGAATTCATCAAGTGGCTTCCTCTAGAAAAACTGATCCAAAGATGAGATACAAAGATAAGAAGTCACTACTTGGCTGAACTCTGATTGCCTCATCCCTATCCCAGACACACTTTTGCCGGTAGATAGGGTAGTATTGTTTTGGTTTCCAGGAGTCTGTTAAAGTTGAATTTATGATGCTTTGCAATGAATTCTAAGTATATTTTTAGTATGTATGTTTTTCTCTACCCTCCTTCAGTTTCTCTACCCTCTTTCAGTTCCCTACCCTCCGTATGTCTGATGTTACTTTTGAAATGACTGGTTGCTTCTGCAGATCACACACAATTCCCAATAACTAATTTTAACTTTTCATCTGGTTCCAAGAATAAGCCAGTGCCCAGCAGAGCTGATGTTGCTTTTGGAAAACTGCACTCTCCCAAAAGAGAAGTGCAGCACGAGCCTCCAATTCATCAGACCAATGGGCCTCTCTGGGTACAGTTAATAGGCCTAGATAGGAGACATGTGGTGTCTGCAAGCCCAAAACTTCTCAATTAGACTCTCAATTCAGAGTTATTCCTTTTGAACTCTTACACTCCAAAGAGACAAAAATGTCCATTTCTGTAACTCTTTTCCAACTTTGCTTAGGGTCAACATGGTGCTATCAAATCAATCATTTTGACTTAACAGATTAGTTAGTTGTCTCTAGCAAGGAAAGAGTTGATTCAGTCCTACAGCCAAGTCCATTTTTCAAGTCAATCTAAAAAAAATTAAGTCACTTTGGTCAAGGAAACATTTTGCCAGTCAATTCAATCAAGCAATTACTTCAGTCAAATAATTTAGTCTAACAGGTCAATTCTGTCTCACAACTCATTAATTCAGTATAACCATTTATCGGTCCTGTCAATCAATTCATTCAGCCTATCAAACAACCATATTTAACAGATTCTATTCACTCCATCGGATGAGTTGACAAGAATAGACAAAAATGCTTTAGGGGTATGGGGAGAAAGGGGACACAAAGTTCCTAAAAGATGTGGGAATCATTCCTGCTCTCTTCCCTGGTGTTGAATGCACCTAGCCAAAGCAAACTCATAGAAACCCTGAACTAAGGAATAATGTGTGGGAAAATAAAATTTCAAATAATAATTTATTGTTAACATGATATATTCAAGACAGACTATAGGAACAATTTTAGATGTATCATTCACATCTTAAAACGGTGGTTCAGAGTTTTCAGTTCTACTGTGAGAAAGATTTTTATTAATTTTATCCTTAATAGACCATTCCATAAACGACTATCGGTAGCATAAAAACACATTTAGTAAGAAAATTACCACACATGGGTAGTGAACCAAAATTTACACAAGCTTAGGTCTGCTCACTGGTAGCTTATATTCTAAAGCGGAGTCAAATGCAGATTTATAGGAAATATATACAACCAGATCAAAACATTAAACCCAAGATATGAACAAACATTAAGATGTATGCATCCAGGTCAAAGACAAATATACTCTAGGAGTAAAGACAGGATCAATAGGAAAGTTTTTCTGTTCAAATAGTGTGGTATCAAGAGAGGCTTCACCTCTCCTCTCACTAATTCCAGAAGACCTCATAAAGTTGGAAACCCCTCTTGATTTAATCAGGTCCTCTTACACACTAACTTCCCCTTCATCCTACCATGTATATACCACATGTCCATGTGGTACAGACCCTGGAACATTACTAAATTCCCTAGAATATATCTTTTTGCTTCTTCTAGCCCCACTCCTACCCCAGTGTATTATGATTTCCAGTGAAGATTTAAATTATAAGAATTCACACTAAAAACCTTCATTTCAGGGCGCACGCTCACCAAAAATATGTCCTTTAGTAGCTGCAAGGAAATATCTGTATTTCTAAAGTGTTCCTTTCAACACTTAAAATAGAAAAATGACATATTCTTCAAAAGGACACAGGAATTAGGAATATGGAGTCTTCATTGCACAATCATCTTTTCTTTTCCTATTCTAAACCAAAATAATAGAAGAAAAAGGAAAAACATAGTAGTTCAACATGTATTAAGCTCCTGCTTTGCCAGACTCTAAGCTTTTTGAGAGCAAGAACTACATATTTTCATTTTAAAGTCCCCACCAGAATGTTTGGACACAACATACATTTAACGTATATTTGATGACTAAATGAATTAATGAAAGGCACTTTGTAGCCAGCAAATATGACTAAGACATGGCTCATTCTTTCAAAGAACTCATAATATAATAAGAAGAAACAGTTGTAGATGGTTTACTAAAATACCAAATAAGCATTATAATGGAAGCAAAGAATAAGGACTATGGGAGTAGAAGGAGAGCGGTTAATTTTGACCAGGAGCATCTGGGAAAGCCCCCTGAAAGAGGCATCACTTCAGCTGAGTACCAGTTCAGACTTTTAGGCAGCCGTTTTGACACCAGGAACTTTTTGACCTGGCTACTTTAACCCAGCCATTTTGATGTGGCCTAAAACAACAAACCATTATCCTTCCAGCTGTTTTATAAATTACCAAGTAATATGTAAAACAGATGACCTTACTCTATTCTTGACACTCACCTAATGCCAGCCTCTACCCCTGGGAAGGCTGAGGTTCAAGAATGGAGTGAGATTTTTGTGCACTTATGTTTTTCAGGTACCAAGAATAGTGTGTTGACCACCCCTGGTCATTTCATAAAAGGCCAACAATTATACTCAGTAGCTACTGTCCCACTCTCCAAGAATTTACTTGTATCTTAATAGACGCTTCAAATATCCTCATTTTTCCCTAACAGTCAAAGATGCTGAGGAGAGAAGGTATTTGAGCCACATTACGATCTCTTATTCTTAGATCCAGTCTATACAGGAAAGCTTCAGTTGAATTTCTAACAGTAATTTCAGGCATCTCAGTAATATACATATATTTAAAACCATACTGTTCCTTTAAATAAGGGTTTTAAAAAACATGACTGATATCTCCTTAGAAGCTAACCTGGCTGGTTCTAACAGATACAGATTTTTTAATTCTTTTTTCTGAATATAAAGGTAATACATTCGTGAAATTTTTTAAAATAAAGAATCAGTAAAGGAGAAAGTGAAAGACCTTGCTAACTAGGATTGGAGTTAGGTAGAGATGTGTGTTCTACACATCAACTTATAAGTTTAAAACAATAATAACCATTCTTAATTGGAACAGTTTCATCAAAATGACCAGGTCAAAATGTCCTGCTTTAGATTTTTGACAGTAGGAGATGGTGGTTGATTTGTAAAAGATGGGAGACCAGAATAAAAGAGACTGATTAGTTAGTGATAACTAAGAACATTACCAGAGTAAGGAAAACTATGTCATCAAATGAGACTCTACTAATGCCAATAGCTTACAGAGAGATACATAGTGACTTTATAAAATGGAGAAGTGGGGACATTTCAATACCCCATGAAAGTGAGAGAGAACTTAAAGCAATGAAGGCAGGATGAAATTAAATGACATAAAAATAGATAAGAAAGTTCTTATTTGTAAGTATGTCTTTATATTTCTGTAAACCTTACTATACATTATGTACTATAGCATATCTAAGAAAAAATGGAGATTAACATGTATGATTTTATTTTACCCAAAGAATAATATGCTAAATGATCTCTATACCCAATCATTCGGAACTAGAGCATGTCTAGCTAGTGGGTCTACATGGTGAATATAAAAGATCCCACCAATACCCTGCTGCCCAATATCCAAATACCAGGAAAAACTAACCAGGGGGCAAGCTTATAAATCTGAATCTATGTAGCAGTGCTTCTTAACTTTCGGAGGATTCCAGATCCTCAGAGAATCTGATCAAAGCTAAGGACCCCAGAAAAATGTACATATACAAGATACATATGAATGTTTTTGCATACAATTTCTGAGTGTTCATAGACTTGAGGTTAAAGTCTTCTGTCTTGGTTTCTTTTCACCTTGAGCATGGTGCTTCCTTTCCTGGCTAAAGATGTAACATTCTTACCTGGATGCTAGTGGTGGGAGCTGATAATAAGGCCATTCTCCTTGCTTTCTCTGTGCTTCAGGTACTATGCTGATGAAATGTGAATAGTGACAGAGCTCAACTTTATTTAGTGTCCTGGGGAAACTGGCATGTTGCCACAATTGGTAACCCTGTCTTGGAGGCTAATGTGCCAGATCATGTATAACAGTAACATAGTAAAAATAACAGAACAGGAACTCCCCAAACCTTTTTTTACCCAGCACATTGACAGGCGTGCAAAACCCAAATGTTGGTATAATTTTTTTTGCCTTCCTTCTACATTAATTTTTCTTCCTGATTTCAATTAGCCAAACTTGAATGGAGACATTACAGACAGTTCAACCCCACCTCAGAGCTGTGCAGACAGCTCTTGCTGCCAAGCTGTCTATCACCAAGACAACTAGGCCAATGTGCTTTGCTCTGGGTAAATACCTCATCAGGGCCAGTTGCAGAGAAGCCTCTTTGCAATGACCTTCCATCAGACTAAATTCCTTACTCTTAGCAATCCAAAATATTTTTAAAGTACATGTGGTATAAATAATCATTAATATTTTAAAATAATTCTTTATGCCGATTAACAGGAGGCTTATTTCAAGAGAGAGTCTCATATGAAGGCAGGTTGATTTGAGGGGTCTAGAAAAACTCTTTCCTCCCCAGTAAGTCTGAAGTTTGCCTAGTTATGAGTCATTATTATTTTTTTCCTTTGCATTAATTATAACTTTCTTCCAACACCTTCTTGTCAGCCACAAATTACCCCCGAAGTGATCATCAGTAATATAGCAATCTTCTCTCTCCAGCATCTTGTCTTTAAAATATTTTGGGTAAGAAGAAATGATAAAAGGTGAGGTGGTTGGTATTCTTACCCCAAGTGAAAAATGGAGATGGGTTAACTTTTTGGATCCAGTGGCATTCAACAAAGTGATATTTTTGATGAGTTTGGTACATGTAAATGAGTCAAAAACAGAAAATTTCTACCTCCAACAGATTGAAAGAAAGTCTTAATAAATCTCAGCAAAAATAATAATAATAACAATAATTCTGAGTTCTTGGTCCTTAGGGACCTAGGAGAGGTGCCAAATCATTGTAGTACTCCTCCCATCCAGGCTCCATTACCACGGATCCACCCTCAGGAGCTTTCTGAGCAGCCCCTCACAGTTTTATTGTTTGTTGGTCTCCTTGGCTGCAGGTGTCTGCTAATCAAAGGCTTAAGAAGGTGTGGGGTTTAGAAGCCGGCAGCCCTGACTGGAAGGAAAACTTTCCATTCAGCCTTGGGCAACAATACTGGAGCTTTTTTTGAATGTTGTAATCAACTCTGTGCCAAGTGGGGCCCAATCTCCCCCTGCACAGCCCCAGGAATCCAAAGAAAGAAGTGTTTTCAATTCTCTCCAGAACGTCTGATCTCCCACACTGCAGACCAAATAAAAACAGTCTGGGCCAATTGTGCCTCCTCCTACCCCCATCTACTGTGGAATCCGCCTGGGAGAAACTCAGGAAAGTTGGCCTCAGGCCAGCACTGGCCTTCTGTAGAGACAAAAGTTCCCTCACCTTCCCTCCATGGACTGTCCTGGACACCAAAGGGAGAGGCCCCACCTCAGATATCCCACGGAGAGGGGTGGTTGTGGGGGTCAGGGCAGGACCTACGATGATGTCACTGGGATATCAAGACCTAAAAGTTTCTAACACCTGAGTTGGTATTTTCTGGGCATTTACCATTTTGTTAGTTATATTTTCTCTTATTAACTAGACTGGGAGGAAAAGTAGAAAGAGTTGCTTGGGAGTTTAAATGGCTAGAGATTGAATCTCAGCACCAATGCTTACTAATTATAACATTAGACAACTTATTTTACAGACCAAGGCTCTCAATCTCAGTTCTCCCAGTGACTAGCTCTGCGACCTTGGCCAAATCCTTACCCCAACCTTGGTCTTCCATCATAAAAATGAGAAGGTTGCACTAGAAGATCTATAAGGGCCTCTTGAAGTCTAGTCGTTTAAGTCACTTCTAGGATCTTGAATTTGGAAAACACTCAAGTGAGATTAGACACTTGGAAGTTATTGTCGACCCCACCCCAACCTCCACTAACTTCAACAGGCTTTGAACATAGCTCCCCAAGTCATTTTTCTTGGAGGGTCTTCTAAGCCTAGAAATGAGAAGGAGGAACAGGCAATGCAAAGCTAGGTCCGCAACAAAAGTTCAGGTGACCATGCTGAAAGCAAGAGCGGCTCGAAACCGCAGGTTTCCAGACCAGAAATACTAGTTTATGAACTGATAATAAGGTAATAGCAACTTTTCCCTAAGAATGTAACCAAGCAAAGCTCCTCAGGTGGCTGAGGGGTACCCTGGAGAATATGGCTTAAAACCACCATTGTCAAGGCTCAGGCTGGGGCTACAGCTAATGCATCCTGAGCATGTTAAGGGAAGAGCAAGTGGTCTAGCAGAGGGGAATCAGGGAACATGAAGGAGGCTGGGAAATTTCTTGAGGACAGAACTATAGAAGGAAATACCTCTCAGAACCCAACAGAAGAACACAAGGAAAGAAAGTCCTTTCGTGCTGCAGGGGTTATCAACTATATGCCAGAGGAGACGATGCCAAAGGCCTGGATAAACCACAGACAAATATTGGAATGAGGACCCTTGGAAACTAAAACTCCTTTCAGGATCTAAACGAACAAAAGGTTAAAAGGCTAATCATGAAATTTCAGATACTGTCATAGTTTGTTAGGGAAAACAGTTAGGAGAATAGAATGGGATAGTGATGTTGTAAAGAATCCCATAGAACTCTTTTTTTTTTCTTAAACTAGAATGGTCACCACTGAAAGCTGTTTGGGGTAGGAATATGAGGGAGAATAGAGTGGAATTCTAAGCAATATGATGCTTACAGTAGAAATACAGGCTATTTTCATACTCAAAATATTTTAGTCTGAACTTATTAAAATAAATCTAAAATAAAACTAAATTTAAAAAGAACAAGGCTAAACTCAAACTTATGTTTTTGTGTTCATGACACTAAATAAACAGATTCTAGTGAATTCTCCCTTTTTAACTAGTTGGTTGGTATTGTATAGATGCAGCCAGCATCTAATATGCTTTCAATTGTGTCCTCAGCCCTCAACACCCTGGGGGTCTGAAATCTCAGCCAACTTTGCAATTTAATCCAAAACGCAAAGCAGTTCAGATTCCAAGTAACCTGTTACCCTCTGCTAGCAAAACATCACTCGTGGTTTGAAAAATACCACTTTTAATAACCCTTTTTCAGTTTCCTGGCAGGTCCCCAGCTTCACTTCAAAGTTGATTTTCCCCAGTGAGAGTACATCTGGAAGAATCCAGAAGTGCACTGTGCCACACTCCTACTACCCCAAGCTGTGAAGGCCCAGGTTTAGGGCAATGAAGAGGCTAGGGTGGGAAGGGAGGCAGGGGGAGGGGCAGGCTGCGGATCACAGAGAAGTGGCCTCAGCTCAGGCCTTCCTAGGGACAAAACAATGCATCACCCTCAACAGTGAACAACTGGAGAAACTGAATCCAATTTGAATTTTGGATTATATCATTTTGACTTTTTTTTAAATAAGTTTGATAAAAAAGAAACCACTCTAATTTGTGGTGCCTTTTGAGTGGCACATTTTTTTTCAGTGATCCACTCTTTAGATGTCACATAAACAGTTGCCAAGAAAATAATCTATGAAGAGAGGCACTGGAGGCAGGAGTGGAGGCAAGGAAACAGAACTTCATCTTTGGAGACCTAGGTCTCTGAAGACACATGCAGACTAAACCCTACTTAAACTCCAAGACAGTAGCCTCGAAGTCCTGAATTTACTCTTGCATTTCTTGCCCAGGACTAGTGAAGTTGGGGTTGCCAATAAAATGACCACTTTGCTCAAAAGTTGTATTTAAAATCCAAGTCTTCTTAAAACAGCAGAGTAGGATTTTGGCCAGAAAGCGCTTTCTAGTACAAACACTAGTGTACTTTTACAAGGCAGGTAAAGCCCAAAATTGTGTTGCTAATTAATTTTATATTTCCTCCAGCTACCTAGAACCAACAGCAGCCCAACATTCCCCAATTGGGAATTTGCCAAGAATTCAGATAGTGCCATTTATGGACCATGCCAACAGCTGAGGTCATGCTTTCTGTCTAAAGGGAAAAAAAGAAAGAAAAAATAAATAGGGAAGGATTCAAGGAAAGCACATATTAGGGGATAGGGGCATAAGGGAGAGGAAAGAGACAAGAGGTAAAAATCTTTATATAGCAACCAACCCCAAACAGACACACATACCAGTTGAGAGGCTGGAGGCTTTGAGTTTCTATTATTTTTGGGTAAAAGTGAAACAAAACAGGAGAACACAGTGGTTGTAGGCAATGCTACAGAAGCAACAACTTGATCTCAAAGAAATAACCTTCCCCACACACGTACAAAAAAAGTAAAGAACGTGAAAAGGGAAAGGCCTGATGTTTTGTATCATGGCGGGTGCACATGTTCCCTGTTATGTGTATGCCAGGAATGTGAATGGCTTGCTACTCGATTTTGGGTTCTGGAATTATGTCTCTTTTTTTTTTTTTAACACAAACTCAGATTCCAAGGACTAGAAAGAACCTCTGTAAGTTACAGTATCCTGAACATTAGAACTAGAAAGGACCTTGAATGTCACCTAATCCCTTTGTCCCCATTCTAGGGATAAGGAAAATGGAGAAGTAACTTGGCCAAATATCACACAGTAAATTAGTGGCAGAGTCAAGACTAGAACCTACATCTAGTGGGGTAGTTCCTAAATATCAGTTCATGATGAACATTTCACTGGTCCAAGGGAAAAATGAGAACAAGAAGAATTATGTTGTGTTTTATAAAGTGAAAAATTTTTAACTTTTTAATTTTAAGATTATGTGCTTTCTACTTTTTTGATGCTAAAATATCCCTTCTTTTATGAAATCATGATAATCGCAGAGAATAGTTGTTCTTTTATAATGCCCTTAATTATAAAAATAACAAATTGGCAGCCCTATGTGAAGCCTGAACATTTTTTGGAAAATATTTGGTGTGTGAAAACTGTAAGTCTCTGACTACTAGTACAGTCTAATTCCCTGGTATCAGGCAGGCTATCACCACTCAATTCAAGGTCTCTTCTGACCCTAAGAGGTTTTATACCCACTGAATACGCAACTGAAGCGTCACGTAGTGAACAAAGTGTCAGAAAGAGACTGGTTTGGCTGGGATGTGGAATGGAAAACAAACTAGAAAAGGAAAGAAGCATATGGCAGAACATGGAAAAACAAAGTGGTTTGTGTTCAATGCCTCATCCTGTTTTTTGTTATTATACCTTCAAGTTACCATAATACCTTGATTTAATAGGCAATAGCTCTTCTACTATATATTACATTTTTAACTTGTGGCTTAATTAAAATTTCCATCATGAGGAAAAAAGGCATAGACACTCAATTTCTGTGAAGTAGGCACTTTGTATAGAAGAAGCTAAGGGAAGTTAAGTGACTTGCCCAAGACAAGTTAGTTCATATGGAATTGAGCCAGGAATAAATTCTAGAATTTCATTCTGGATCTCATAATCCTTCCTTGAGTCCACATTTCTATCCTGCATGCATCTTAACTCAGTTTCTGGGTATGCCCCATGAGCTGGCCAATGACACTGTGGTCTGCACCATCTGTCTCCAAAGTGCCCAGCATCACCACTCTAGGTGCCAGGCCCAAGAAGCACTAAGCTCCAGGACCCAGAAGGATTACAAGGTTACCGGGAATATAAAGGCCTCTGGCTCCTGGCTACTCACTGATATGATTTGTGGGGCATAGGCGTCTCAATAGTCCTATCACTGCAGCCACTTGCTGCTACAGATTCTAGCCAGACAAAGTGAACCAGTGAGAAGTGAACCAGTGCGTCAAAATGTACACCCAAGCATCATCATCATCATCATTGTTATCAAATTTTCAGTGATCCTCATTGAGATGAATTGACTTATGGATTATCTAGGTTAAATGTTTCATTCTAGCCCTTACCTTCCACCACTCAATCAAGACCAAATCTGATAATCCAAACAAATTTTAACATCAGCCTAAGCCAAATAGAATTTTAAAGGTAGAGCAAGTAATACTAACCAAAAATATCACATAATATACTCCAAAGCCAAACCCAAATGTCTTTGAGATTCTTGCTATTTGGAACTGTCACTGTTTTGGATTGCTGCTATTTGGGATTCTGGCTATTCGGAACAATCCCATCACTATACCCCTTTACGTGAGCAGGAGTCACATGTTTTTTAAAGCAGATGGCAAAGACTGCCTTCTAGCTCCTGGTTATATTGGTAGTTAGTAAGTTCCAGGGTCTTAGGAACTACATACTAGTCATTTAGCTGTGGCCCAGCCAGAAACTACCTTCATTCATAATAAATAACCTTTGAAAAAGAAACCGGTATCTCTATCTGGACAGGCACACCCCAATACAGATCTCGGGCTTGGCCTATCAATAAATATTTATCTCTTAGACCCTAGTAAAATAAAACAGGGCTCAGGGGCTTTGAGTAAAACAGTCAGCTTCCCAGACTCACATGGGAAAAAAGTTAAAGGGTGGTAATGAGCCATTTAAATGCCTGTCTGCCTATGTTACAATAACATGCCCTTTTCATTCCTTTTAACAGCTCCCAAAGGGTACTGTGGACAGCCCCAGTTAGTGGATACTTCTCCCACTCCACAGAAAGCAAATCACTTCTTCTCTTTCACCAAACTTTTTTTTAAATAGTTATTGGGGTTTTCGCTTTCCTTTAAGTTTTTTCTTTTTGTTTTGTTTTTCTTTCCTTTATGCTTTTTGTCTTTGGGGACTTTTTCTTTTCATCCTTTATAGTGTTTGGGTTTTTTCCTCTTTGTTGTTTTTGTTGCTGCTGCTTCTGCTGCTGTTGTTTCCTTTCCTTTCCTTCTTTTGCCTATTGTTTTTCCTTTATTGTTGTGCTTTGGGGTAATCTCCTTTTCTGTTTGGAGGGATTTGTTTTACTTTGTTGTGTTTTTGAATTTTTGGGGTTAAGTTTTTCGTTTTTGCTTTGTTGTTTTGTTTTATGGAGTTTTTCTGTGTTTGGTTTATTTGCTTCTTTTTTGTTTGGGTTTTTTACCTAGGTTTTCTCTTTTTTTCTTCTTTTTATTTTTTATTTGCTTGGGTTTTTTTTCTTTTTTGTATTTCTTTCCATGCTTTTTATTCTGTCTTTGGCTTTTGGGTCTTATTATGACGTTTTGGATTTTGGGGGGGTTGGATTTTTTAGAATTTAGGGTTTGTCTTTTTCTTTTAAAGTTTTCCCTTTTTCTATATTGTTTCTTTAATTTCTTTAAAAAAAAATTTTATCTCCTCTTTCTTATTGAAGTGCATTATTTTTCACTTTTTTCCTTGCCTTCTCTTGACTTTTTTAGTAATATTTTTACTTTGGAATCATTTTAGATTTACAGAAAACCTGCAAAGATAGAACAAAGTGTTCCCATATACCCAACATCCAGTGTTTCCTATACTAACATCTTACATTAGTATAGTACATTTGTTACAATTAATAAACCAATTTTAATATGTTATTATTAACTAAAGTCCATACTTTACTCAGATTCCCTAGTCTTTACCTAAAGTCCTTTTTCTTCTCCAGCATCTCATTCAGGATACCGTATTACAGTTAGTTGTCATGTCTCCTCAAGTTCCTCTTGGCTCTGACAGTTTTTCAGACTATCCTTGTTTTTGATGATCTTGATGGTTTTGAGGTACTGGTCAGGTATCTCATAGAATGCTCCTCAATTGAGATTTTTCTGATGGTTTTCTCACCACTAGACTGGGGTAATGTGTTTTAGAAAGAAAGACCACAGAGGTGAAGTGCTCTTCTCATTACATCAAAAAGGTGTGCATACTATCAACATGACATCACTACCGATGTTAACCTTGATCATCTGGTCAAGGTGTGTTTGCCAAGTTTCTCCACTATAAAGTTACTTTTCTCCCCTTTCCATACTGTACTTTTTGGAATCAAGTCAGTAAGCTCAGTCTACACTTTGAAGGGGAGAGTTTAAGCTCCGCCTCCTGGGGAGGGGCAGGTATCCAAATAAATGATTTGGGATCCAGCATCACATTCTTTATTTTGGTGCTCCAATTATTCCACCTTTGGCCATTGGAAGTTCTTTCAGGTTTGCTCCTGTGTTCCTTTGACATTTCCCCTTCTTTTTATTTTTTCATTTAACTTTTTAAAGTTATTTCCTCCTCTTTTTTCTTTTACATTTGCTTCAGTTTCCTTTTTCACATCTATTTTCTTTCTACTACTATTTTCCCCTCCTGTTTTCTCTCCTCCATTAGCTTTTTTTTTCCCTAAAGATTGGCACCTGAACTAAGAACTGTTGCCAATCTTCTTTTTTTTCTGCTTTTCTCCCCAAATCCCCCCAATTCATAGTTGTATATTTTAGTTGTGAGTCCTTCTAGTTGTGGCATGTGGGGTGCAGCCTCAGCATGGCCTGACAAGCAGTGCCATGTCCGCGCCCAGGATCTGAACCAGCGAATCCCTGGGCTGCTGAGGCAGAGCAAGCGAACTTAACCACGTGGCCACGGGACTGGCCCCTCCATTAGCTTTTAATATTTTCTCCTTTCCTCCTTTTTTCTGTTTTCCTTTCCACTTATGTTTTTAAAATAATTTCCTCCTTTTCCAATAATCTTTTTTTTTTTTTTGCTTTTTTCTCCCCAAATCCCCCCAGCACATAGTTGTATATATATATTTTTTAGTTGTGAGTCCTTCTAGTTGTGGCATGTGGGATGCTGCCTCAACATGGCCTGACGAGCGGCGCCATGTCCGTGCCCAGGATCCAAACTGGCGAAACCCTGGGCCACTGAAGAAGAGCGCGTGAACTTAACCGCTCGGCCACAGGGCCGACCCCACCAACATTCTTTGCATTTTTTTTACATAACATTTTCTTTATTAAAATTTTTAAATACATTCTATATAATAACAAGTTCATTGTAACTAGTAAAACAATATAAAGTTGCAAAAAGAAAAATGTACCCTCATTCCCACCCTCTCAGCCTCACTCTCAATATCTGTGGTCATCTACCGGATTTCATAGCACCCTTGTAAATCTCTGTGTTCCTTCACAAGAATGACCAGAGGACCCTATGTAGTAACTCTTGAGGGTCTGCTAGCTTCCTTGACAACTCAATTTCTCCAAAAGTCATAGTCATTAAACTGAAGATTGGCTGGAACGCCAAAGCAGTAATCAGACATCTAATGCCTTTCTTACATAGAAACATTCACATTAAAATCACATTGGCTGGCTATGACTAGAGAAGTATTCTACAAAGTCCTTCTCTAGGACCTTCTAGTTCCTAGCATCAAGACAGTGTGTATGTATGTATGCATGCAATCCCAAGCTCTCTGCTTCCAAACTCAGGGAGCTATTGGGAACCCGGAGTAAGAAGTGAGCGGGAGCCTAGGGAAATTGAGGGGAAAGGTCTTGTCAGAAATGAGATATTCATGTAGATAGAAGGCTCCAGGAAGACACCTGAAGCTTCACAACTTGGGACCAAAAACAGGGGTGGCCTATTTGAAGGCCCCATTCTGTCTTCACTCTCTCATCTTAACTATTTCCTCTCCGTCCAGGTATGTTTTCTGGGAAGTTGACATTCCAAGTCTAACTCCATGTGCAGCCAGGCCAAGTGAACCAAAGTCTTGTAGATCAGCAAGTGACCTTATAGATCTTCTAATTCACCTTTTAACTTAACTATAACAAGCAGTTCCCTCAGACTAACAATTAGAAGTGAGGGTGAGGGTTTAGACTGGGAATAGAGAAAGGATCTAGGTAGTATACAAGGGTTAAACCAGGAAAAGATTTTCATTTTTAGGGGGGTTGATATACGACCTTGAAGGGAAGAGACGAGATGGCACTGAGAAAGATGAAGGGGCACAGGCAAAACTAGGCCAGTGTGTGGGGCAAGAGTGTGTTGTTGTCTATTATTAAAAAAGAATTTGTAATGAATTCCAAGGGCACAGAAAACTCTTTTGAATAACCAAACATCTACATGATGGTTTTCTTCGGTTGAAATAGAATGTTTCTGTTAAAGCAGACACCTAGCAGACCTCAGACTTTGGAGATTGTTAAATCTCCCATTTAATTAAAAGTATAGGTAGGAATGGTGGCAAAGGTCTAAATTTTTCTCTTGGAATATAAAGTATAGAATGTATACTTTAGAGGTTTGTTATGAACTTCTTTGGAATGTTATAGGATACAATAAGCCCTCTTAGGGGAAAAGAAAAGGCAAAAATTGAAGCAGTAAGCTCTTCTGTTAAAGTTTCTTTCCCCTACCCTAAGTCTTGTCATCTGTAAAGGAGTGTTAGAATGTTATTTAGGGGAAAATGGAAAGACGGGGAAATGGAATTTTTAGAAGAGTATTTGGAAACTTATTCTCCTTTGCTATCTGTGTGGGGTTTTGTTTTTGTTTTTAGTTTTGAAAGGGTAATCCATGCATATGGTAAACACGCGCACAGTAATGCATGCACATAGTTAAACTTGCTAGAGGAAAACATTGTTAAAAGTTCCTGTGTTACCTTCCAGAGATAATTTATATATTTACAAGTATATATATGCATATTATTCTAGTTTTGGATGTTCTAAAAACCTCTGTGAAGGTTTCTGTCTGTCAGGTTTGCCTCAGAGCAACACCTGATTCCTATGGCATGATCTAAACCATGTGGTCAAAACCCTCTCCAAAGATTCAGCTAGGCAACAGTCTCTACCTTAACGTATATACCCAGGACAGAAGCTACTACAGCAGGGGTAGAATGGGGATAAATCCTGGGAAAACAATGTATAGCTCTCTTAGGAAAGTAAGGATACTAGCACCTACCTCACAGGGATGTTGTAAGTCTTGAAAAAAATAATACGCATAAAGTGCTTAAAACAGTGCCTGGCATAGAGTAAATGCTATATGTGTTAGCTGCTATCATCATCATTTTAATCGTTGTTGTTTGCAGTTGCTACTGGAAGAGGACAGCTTGGGGCTTCTTGAAGCTATTTCTTATTTTCTCCAGGTTTTCCTCACAAGTACCTCCAAAGCTGGGAGCCTCTATCTGTTACTACTCTTCCTCTGGGATACCTCCCTCACCAGGATCTAAACACTGGAGCAAATTGGTAACCAAAATTGTACCTCAAAAGCTCTTCTGGACACAAGGAAAACTTAGCCTCACTGCCTGACAGTTCTCTCACAGCATCAATGAGATAAGCTGATTCATATGTTATTACTCACTACTGTTCTTGTAAAGACCGTGGAAATGCATGTCCAGACCAGCAGCTCACCACACGTTCTGGGGAATTACTCAGCCGAGAACATGTTGTTTCCATCTCTTTTGTGTGATTCAGTTTCTCCTCATCCCTACATCTCTCACTGCTTCTGAGAAATTGCATATTACTGGCTAGCCACAGACACTGCACTGCCTTACCCTGCTGACTAGGCCTTTAGGAAACTAGTGCTACCAGGACAGGCTAGACTCTACAGTCACAGGTCAAACATCATCTGCAGCCTGAGTCTGCCATCTCATTCCCTTAGAAGCCCTTCAAGGAGAGGAAGCCAAGCTCAGAGATACCCAGCACATCTTTCACCCACTTCTTTGCCTGAAAGGGTAGGTGATGCCAACTGAAACACTAGCTTTTTCCTACCAATGAGTCTCATCACTAGCATCTGCCTACTTTCTAGCTTCTCCCAAACAAAAATTGAATGTTTGGCTCCTAATGCAAGTCTTTGTACCATCGTGGAGGAACTTTAACATCCATAAATATAAAACATACAGCACCACTTTCTTGGCTCAACTCCAGTGACCTTTCCCTGTGCTTCAGTTGTCCACATCCATGGCCACATCCAGGGTCATTTCATCACTCATAACTGCTCCACCTTTAAGATATTAAATTCATATATCCCACTCTCTGGTTACTTTTTTCCCCATTAAAAGCTTTTACTTCCTCATTCCTACTACTCCTATACTTTGGTCTCCTGTTTTCTCCCAATTTATCAGTCCCCTCCAGCCTAACT
The DNA here is from genome assembly GCF_021613505.1 of Equus quagga. NCBI lineage: Eukaryota > Metazoa > Chordata > Mammalia > Perissodactyla > Equidae > Equus > Equus quagga. The sequence continues at coordinate 64,793,997 of NC_060276.1, read as the reverse complement.
TTATTCCCTGATAGGCCTTGGCCCTACAATCCACTATCTTTCTCATACTCTTAACTTACCACATTTTGACCTGCTACCACCTGAAAACTCATGGTCTCCTGTTTCAGGAAAGTTCTCAGTGCCACATAAGAATTTTTCCAAGAATTCCTGGCCAGCTTTATCTCTCACCCTTTCCTATACCCTCAGACATCTCTGTCCATCAATCAGTGCCCTTACTTTTGAACCTTCACGCCTTCCCTCTCTGATGATTCTTCCTCCTCTGCACAACAATATGTTCAGATCTCTCATCATTTAAAAAACAGTCCCACAACCTTGCCTCTCTCTGTTTGCTGCCCTCTCTTTCCTTCTCTTCCTAACAAAGCTTCTTGAAAGAACAGTATACATTCATTGTCTTCGCTTCCTCTTCCTATACTTACCCGTCCACACACTGTAATCTGGTTCTGTTTCTGGGATGGGTCACCTCTTACCCTTGTTCGTACCTCTGCCATAAAACTTCCTACCCTATTGTAACCACCACTAAGCCTAAGCACCTCAAAAAGTAGGACCTTGGGGGCTGGCCCCGTGGCCGAGTGGCTAAGTTCGCGCACTCCGCTGCAGGCGGCCCAGTGTTTCGTTGGTTCGAATCCTGGGCGCGGACATGGCACTGCTCATCAAACCACGCTGAGGCAGCGTCCCACATGCCACAACTAGAAGAACCCACAACAAAGAATATACAACTATGTACCGGGTGGCTTTGGGGAGAAAAAGGAAAAAAAATAAAATCTTAAAAAAAAAAA